>NC_134697.1:67334545-67342045 GCF_050947455.1 Rhinoderma darwinii
TATCCCTCATTCCCTTACTTCTTACTTGCTTTGGCAATGCTAATATGTATTTGGTCCTGCCAATAAAGCTTCTTTGAATTGATAGATAGATAGAGATAGATAGAGAGAGAGATAGATAGATGATAGATAGATAGATAGATAGATAGATAGATAGATAGATAGATAGATAGATAGATAGATAGATAGATAGATAGATAGATAGATAGATAGATGATAGATAGATGATAGATAGATGATAGATAGATAGATAGATAGATAGATAGATAGATAGATAGATAGATAGATAGATAGATAGATAGATAGATAGATAGATGATAAATAGATAGATGATAGATAGATGATAGATAGATGATAGATAGATAGATAGATAGATAGATAGATAGATAGATAGATAGATAGATAGATAGATAGATAGATAGATAGATAGATAGATAGATAGATAGATGATAGATAGATGATAGATAGATAGATAGATAGATAGATAGATAGATAGATAGATAGATAGATAGATAGATAGATAGATAGATAGATATGAGATAGATAGATAGATAGATAGATAGATAGATAGATAGATAGATAGATAGATAGATAGATAGATAGATAGATAGATAGATAGATAGATAGATAGATGATAAATAGATAGATGATAGATAGATGATAGATAGATGATAGATAGATAGATAGATAGATAGATAGATAGATAGATAGATAGATAGATAGATAGATAGATAGATAGATAGATAGATAGATAGATGATAGATAGATGATAGATAGATAGATAGATAGATAGATAGATAGATAGATAGATAGATAGATAGATAGATAGATAGATAGATAGATAGATATGAGATAGATAGATAGATAGATAGATAGATAGATAGATAGATAGATAGATAGATAGATAGATAGATAGATAGATAGATAAATAGATAGATAGATAGATAGATAGATAGATAGATAGATAGAGAGAGAGAGAGAGATAGATAGATAGATAGATAGATAGATAGATAGATAGATAGATAGATAGATAGATAGATGATAGATAGATAGATAGATAGATAGATAGATAGATAGATAGATAGATAGATAGATAGATAGATAGATAGATATGAGATAGATAGATAGATAGATAGATAGATAGATAGATAGATAGATAGATAGATAGATAGATAGATAGATAGATAGATGATAGATAGATAGATAGATGATAGATAGATGATAGATAGATAGATAGATAGATAGATAGATAGATAGATAGATAGATAGATAGATAGATAGATAGATAGATAGATAGATAGATAGATAGATAGATAGATAGATAGATGATAGATAGATAGATAGATAGATAGATAGATAGATAGATAGATAGATAGATAGATAGATAGATAGATAGATAGATGATAGATAGATAGATAGATGATAGATAGATGATAGATAGATAGATAGATAGATAGATAGATAGATAGATAGATAGATAGATAGATAGATAGATAGATAGATAGATAGATAGATAGATAGATAGATAGATAGAGATAGATATTAGATATATATTAGATAGATAGATAGATAGATAGATAGAGATAGATATTAGATATATATTAGATAGATAGATAGATAGATAGATAGATAGATAGATAGATAGATAGATAGATAGATAGATAGATAGATAGATAGATAGATAGATAGATAGATATGAGATAGATAGATAGATAGATAGATAGATAGATAGATAGATAGATAGATAGATAGATAGATAGATAGATAGATAGATAGATGATAAATAGATAGATGATAGATAGATGATAGATAGATGATAGATAGATAGATAGATAGATAGATAGATAGATAGATAGATAGATAGATAGATAGATAGATAGATAGATAGATAGATGATAGATAGATGATAGATAGATAGATAGATAGATAGATAGATAGATAGATAGATAGATAGATAGATAGATAGATAGATAGATAGATAGATAGATAGATAGATAAATAGATAGATAGATAGATAGATAGATAGATAGATAGATAGATAGATAGATAGATAGATAGATAGATAGATAGATAGAGAGAGAGAGAGAGATAGATAGATAGATAGATAGATAGATAGATAGATGATAGATAGATAGATAGATAGATAGATAGATAGATAGATAGATAGATAGATAGATAGATAGATAGATAGATAGATAGATAGATAGATAGATAGATATGAGATAGATAGATAGATAGATAGATAGATAGATAGATAGATAGATAGATAGATAGATAGATAGATAGATAGATAGATAGATAGATAGATAGATGATAGATAGATAGATAGATGATAGATAGATGATAGATAGATAGATAGATAGATAGATAGATAGATAGATAGATAGATAGATAGATAGATAGATAGATAGATAGATAGATAGATAGATGATAGATAGATAGATAGATAGATAGATAGATAGATAGATAGATAGATAGATAGATAGATAGATAGATAGATAGATAGATGATAGATAGATAGATAGATGATAGATAGATGATAGATAGATAGATAGATAGATAGATAGATAGATAGATAGATAGATAGATAGATAGATAGATAGATAGATAGATAGATAGATAGATAGATAGATAGATAGATAGATAGATAGATAGAGATAGATATTAGATATATATTAGATAGATAGATAGATAGATAGATAGATAGATAGATAGATAGATAGATAGATAGATAGATAGATAGATAGATAGATAGATAGATAGATAGATAGATAGATAGATAGATGATAGATAGATGATAGATAGATGATAGATAGATAGATAGATAGATAGATAGATAGATAGATAGATAGATAGATAGATAGATAGATAGATAGATAGATAGATAGATAGATAGATAGATATGAGATAGATAGATAGATAGATAGATAGATAGATAGATAGATAGATAGATAGATAGATAGATAGATAGATAGATAGATAGATAGATAGGAAGAGGAAGAGAAACTCTACATCCTGCTGGGTGAAGAGGAAACCACAGTGGGCACAGCGGCACAATATGTCACTGCATGCCATAAACTGAGAGAGACATGATATGCCATGGACTTGTATAACCCCGACCCTAGATATGTCCCTATCCCCAAGCCCTCAGTCCCTATCCCTCATTCCCTTACTTCTTACTTGCTTTGGCAATGCTAATATGTATTTGGTCCTGCCAATAAAGCTTCTTTGAATTGATAGATAGATAGAGATAGATAGAGAGAGAGATAGATAGATGATAGATAGATAGATAGATAGATAGATAGATAGATAGATAGATAGATAGATAGATAGATAGATAGATAGATAGATAGATAGATAGATGATAGATAGATATATAGATGATAGATAGATGATAGATAGATGATAGATAGATAGATAGATAGATAGATAGATAGATAGATAGATAGATAGATAGATAGATAGATAGATAGATAGATAGATATGAGATAGATAGATAGATAGATAGATAGATAGATAGATGATAAATAGATAGATGATAGATAGATGATAGATAGATAGATAGATAGATAGATAGATAGATAGATAGATAGATAGATAGATAGATAGATAGATAGATAGATAGATAGATAGATAGATAGATGATAAATAGATAGATGATTCCCAGGTTCCCAAGGAGTAAGCAGCACTGAACATGAGCTCCTGAGTCTACATCAATATATACCTTGTAATGAGCAAACTGTAAGGCATAACCTGGATAATACAGACTCCATGGAAGACAGGAGGAAGCAGGACTAAAAGTTCTTCATGAAAAATAAGAAATGTAAAGATTTGAAAGAAAAAACAAGAATTTTGCTTAGAGGACAGACTGCAGCAGAGAACATCAAGTCTGACCGAGTCCAGAGAACTGAGCATCCAAAAGGTAAGAACTTCCTGCAACACCAACACAATCCTACTAGAAAGAAAACACCATAGATATAAGGATTTATCTAAAAATGGAAAATCACAACTTAGAACAAGAAATGCAGAATAAAGTAAATGTCCATAAGACGGAGTTTGGGATAGAAGATTCAGACAAGAGGGGGTCAGGCACCTTGGAGATCACATACTCCGAAGAGCAGAGGAGCATTCAAGCGAGGAAAGCCGTAAAACATGCCACAATCAGACACAATCCAGAGACACTTTTTGCTGACTTTACCTCTAAAGAAGAAGTCAAGAGGAAAACAAATGTATTATTCTACACTGAGCACCGCTCCGCCTGGCACACAGCCCTGTGCCAGCACTATAAGGACATATCAAAGTGTGGCATCAATAAGGGCCGACAGATCAGAATAAAAGACCCAGGAAATGATGGGAGTATTACACTTACCATAAGTCTATACAATAACGGCAACGTTCTCATACAAGGCAATGAGGACAAGCTAGAGGAATTCCAAGAAATCTTTCATCATATTAAAGACCAGGCCCAAACTTACAAAGAACAACAAACTCCAGCAACCCAGACCAGAGATGGACATACAGAGACAATCTCCAGCGACACCCCCGCTGCCCCATGTCCCAATGTCCCACACCCCTCACCCGACACCCTCAGAGACTGTTTATCTCAATTAGAAAGAGACTTTGTACAATTCAAAGAAGAACTTCAAAGAAATCTCGGTGACAAAAACACAAATGACCAAGTAATTAAAGAGATAAACAAACTGAAGTGTGAACATGCATCAGCTCTGCAGGAAATACAATGTACACTCCGAGAGCTGCAACAAGAAAATACAAAGCTCAGATTAGAGATAGAAAATCTAAAACCACAAACACAAAGTCTAGGAGCAAGGGAGAGTGCTGACATAAGGACTGCCAATGACCAGGGCGCTAGTACATCAAATCACCCAAACCCAATAAATATTCCTGAAATTAATGAAAACAAACTAGGAGAAAACAGAGCGATACAAGTGGGTACAAAGCCGACCGCCAACCAATCCTCCAGCACAGAACCACAGCAGCACCACATAACACCACCAAGCAGGACCCAGGACACAAGCATCAGACAAGCCACCCGCAAGTCACAATGTCCTGATACTGTCCTAATAATTGACTCAAATGGCAAATACCTTAATACACGGCGACTCTTCCCAGGAAAAAGGGTCAGTAAAATTCACTGTGCAACTATCCAACAAGTCACATCAGTCATCAATAACCCACATTTTACCAATCCAAACCATCTCATTATACACACGGGTACAAACAACCTCCAAGACCAGCAACAGCAGATTGCAGAACAACTGACCCAACTAGCAAAGACGGCACAACAAAAGTTCCCTGACAGTAAAATAATTATATCATCCGTGCTCCCAAGAAAAGATGTACCCAACGAGATCACCCAGGCCATCAACACAGAGCTGGCAGCGAACATCAGCTCAATGTCAAACATCAGCCTGGCACAACACCCCTCCATAGAGCAGCACCACCTGTATGATGACAAACACCTCAACAAACGAGGGGTCAGCCTTCTGGCCAAAGAACTGAAAGACATTGTGCTGAACAGACCCCCCAGACCTGGACCCCACACCAGCCAAAGCCAAAACATGGAGACATCACTAACAATGAAAAGACCTCAAACTCCACACACCTCACTACACCCAGGAGAAAAACCCCTTTACCCAAGGTCAGACCAACAGAGGCAAAAGCCATGGAGAAAACCCCCTGCCTCACACAGAGACACGCAGAGCAGAGACATGGAGGAAACCCCCTGCCTCACACAGAGACACACAGAGCAGAGACATGGAGGAAACCCCCTGCCTCACACAGAGACACACAGAGCAGAGACATGGAGGAAACCCCCTGCCTCACACAGAGACACGCAGAGCAGAGACATGGAGGAAACCCCCTGCCTCACACAGAGACACGCAGAGCAGAGACATGGAGGAAACACCCTGCCTCACACAGAGACACGCAGAGCAGAGACATGGAGGAAACCCCCTGCCTCACACAGAGACACGCAGAGCAGAGACATGGAGATGCTAAAGACCCTGCTCAGCACTCTATGTAAAAAACTAATGTGACTGTACAACACGAGAACATCTACAACACATCCAACAGTCACATCTCCAGCCCGTCCTACACAGCGCCGCTCATTACAAGGTATATGGACACACAATGACGTCCTTTATAATCAGCAGCTGGAATATTCAAGGCCTCAACGCCTCAGCCTTTGGATGCAAAATTAACGATCCAGACTTCATCCAAAGACTGAAAAATATCGATATACAAATCCTCCTGGAAACATGGACTAGGACAGAGAATGAGTCCCTGGTGCCCACTGGATACAGGGAAATCTCTGTCCCCGCCCTGAAAAATAAACACATCAAGCAGGGTCGGTGTTCAGGAGGAATATTAGTCTGGTACAAGGAGGAGCTCCATGAGCAGATCAAAGCCGTGAAGCGAGGAGACAGCCACATCTGGATAAGAATAGGCAGCTCCATCCTCACCTCTCAGTCTGACATGTATCTCTGCGCAACGTACATCGCACCGCCAGAGTCCCCGTACTCCAACCCAGACAGCTTTGAGATTATACAAAGGGAAGCCGCCCATTTCCAGACCCTGGGCAGCGTTCTCATCTACGGAGACCTCAATGCAAGAACGGGGAGAGATAAAGACTACCTGACCAATGATGGAAACATCTTCATCTTTGGAGCAGAGGCCGACTGTCATAACTCCCTACAGAAAGAGAGAAACAGCTATGACAGCACCGTCAACAAAAGCGGGAAAAAACTACTGAATCTATGTCGAAGCTTAGGACTCCACATACTGAATGGCCGCACCAAGGGAGACTCTTTAGGAAGGTATACACTAAACTCCCATGTAGGCAGCAGTGTAGTAGACTATGCCATCACGGACATGGACCCCGCAAACATTGGCGCACTCATAGTCACTCCACAAACGCACCTGTCAGATCACAACCAATTACTTCTATACATCAAATCCACAACCAAACCATCTGCACAAAAACCACATCAAACCGGCCTCTTCAACCTGCCCCCATCTTATAAATGGTCCAAAACGTCAACTATAAAATATAAAGAGACAATGAACAGACCAGAAGTGCAGGAGATGCTTCACAACCTCTACAACAAGGTGTATGAGACAAGCCCAGGAGGGGTCAATCAGGCCGTAAATGACCTCAATAATATATTCTATACCATGGCAGAGAAGTCTGACCTGAAAAGATGTGACTACAAGAGGCCACAAGAAATACATCCTAATGGTTGGTTTGACCGTGAGTGCAAAGAAGTACGGAAGACCCTAAGAAATGCCTCAAATAAGAAGCACCGAGACCCAAACAACACCGGTCTGAAGGAGGCCTACAGCAACATACAGAGGCAATACAAGACCATCCTCCGAAAGAAAAAACAAAGGCACATCTCCACCAAACTTACCCAACTCCAAGATGCCCTCCATGACAACTCGTTCTGGGAATTATGGAAACACATGGGCAAAAATTGCAAGAAA
>NC_134697.1:67347045-67349545 GCF_050947455.1 Rhinoderma darwinii
AGGACAGAGAATGAGTCCCTGGTGCCCACTGGATACAGGGAAATCTCTGTCCCCGCCCTGAAAAATAAACACATCAAGCAGGGTCGGTGTTCAGGAGGAATATTAGTCTGGTACAAGGAGGAGCTCCATGAGCAGATCAAAGTCGTGAAGCGAGGAGACAGCCACATCTGGATAAGAATAGGCAGCTCCATCCTCACCTCTCAGTCTGACATGTATCTCTGCGCAACGTACATCGCACCGCCAGAGTCCCCGTACTCCAACCCAGACAGCTTTGAGATTATACAAAGGGAAGCCGCCCATTTCCAGACCCTGGGCAGCGTTCTCATCTACGGAGACCTCAATGCAAGAACGGGGAGAGATAAAGACTACCTGACCAATGATGGAAATATCTTCATCTTTGGAGCAGAGGCCGACTGTCATAACTCCCTACAGAAAGAGAGAAACAGCTATGACAGCACCGTCAACAAAAGCGGGAAAAAACTACTGAATCTATGTCGAAGCTTAGGACTCCACATACTGAATGGCCGCACCAAGGGAGACTCTTTAGGAAGGTATACACTAAACTCCCATGTAGGCAGCAGTGTAGTAGACTATGCCATCACGGACATGGACCCCGCAAACATTGGCGCACTCATAGTCACTCCACAAACGCACCTGTCAGATCACAACCAATTACTTCTATACATCAAATCCACAACCAAACCATCTGCACAAAAACCACATCAAACCGGCCTCTTCAACCTGCCCCCATCTTATAAATGGTCCAAAACGTCAACTATAAAATATAAAGAGACAATGAACAGACCAGAAGTGCAGGAGATGCTTCACAACCTCTACAACAAGGTGTATGAGACAAGCCCAGGAGGGGTCAATCAGGCCGTAAATGACCTCAATAATATATTCTATACCATGGCAGAGAAGTCTGACCTGAAAAGATGTGACTACAAGAGGCCACAAGAAATACATCCTAACGGTTGGTTTGACCGTGAGTGCAAAGAAGTACGGAAGACCCTAAGAAATGCCTCAAATAAGAAGCACCGAGACCCAAACAACACCGGTCTGAAGGAGGCCTACAGCAACATACAGAGGCAATACAAGACCATCCTCCGAAAGAAAAAACAAAGGCACATCTCCACCAAACTTACCCAACTCCAAGATGCCCTCCATGACAACTCGTTCTGGGAATTATGGAAACACATGGGCAAAAATTGCAAGAAAAACAACCTTCATATTCAAAATGGCAACATCTGGCTCCAATATTTCAGGGACCTCTACAAAGATATCCCGAAAGAAGAACAAAGCCAAGAACAAAAACAAATAATATCAAAATTGAAGGCGATGGAGGAAACACTTAAAGATTCTCAAAACCCCCTGGATACACCAATAACACTGCAAGAAGTAACAGAGAGAACCTCAGACATAAGGTGTAAAAAATCCAGCGGCCTAGACAGAATCTCACCAGAAATGATAAAACACAGCCCGCCAGAAATACAGGCCGCAATAGTCAAACTATTTAATATAGTGCTGAGTGCCGGCTACTTCCCGCAAATCTGGAACCAAGGCCTTATAACACCAATCCACAAGAGTGGGGACAGGTACGACCCGGCCAACTACCGAGGGATATGTGTCAGCAGCAACCTGGGGAAACTGTTCAGCAGCATCCTGAATAAGAGAATCCTCAGCTTCCTCTCCCAGCACAATGTCCTCCACCAAAGCCAAGCTGGGTTCATGCCAAACCACCGCACCACTGACCACATCTACACCCTGCGCAGCCTCATCAAGAGCCACGTCCACAATACAAAGCATGGGAAGATTTACGCCTGTTTTGTGGACTTTAAGAAGGCCTTTGACTCAGTGTGGCACCCGGGCCTATTCCTGAAACTGCTGGAGAGCGGAATAGGAGGTAAAACCTATGACGTCATCAGAAGCTCCTACACAGAGAACAGATGCAGCGTGAAGGTGAACGGGAGAAGAACGGCTGATTTCCAGCAGAGCCGAGGAGTCAGACAAGGCTGCAGCCTCAGTCCAACGCTCTTCAACATCTACATCAATGAACTGGCCACAGCTCTGGAATCCTCCTCAGCACCAGGTCTCGCCCTCCATGACACCCAGGTGAAATTCCTGCTGTATGCAGATGACCTTCTGTTACTATCACCAACCGAGAAAGGTCTCCAAGACAACCTGCAAATCCTAGAAAAATTCAGCTCCACGTGGGCACTACCCATCAATGCCAAGAAAACCAACATCATGGTGTTCCAGAAGAGAAACTCAAAATCCCCCAGGCACCCGACCTTCACACTAAATAACGCCACAATCACAGCGACCGACAGGTACACTTACCTGGGCCTAGAAATCAACCAATCAGGAAGCTTTAAACAAGCCATAGAGATTCTGAAAGACAAGGCGTGCAAAACCTTCTATGCCATCAGACGAAAACTCTATCATCTCAAACCACCAGTGACGGTCTGGCTGAAAATCTTTGACTCCATCATCTCCCCAA
>NC_134697.1:67352045-67354545 GCF_050947455.1 Rhinoderma darwinii
ATAGATAGATAGATAGATAGATAGATAGATAGATAGATAGATAGATAGATAGATAGATAGATAGATAGATAGATAGATAGATATGAGATAGATAGATAGATAGATAGATGATAAATAGATAGATGATAGATAGATGATAGATAGATAGATAGATAGATAGATAGATAGATAGATAGATAGATAGATAGATAGATAGATAGATAGATAGATAGATAGATAGATATGAGATAGATAGATAGATAGATAGATAGATAGATAGATAGATAGATAGATAGATAGATAGATAGATAGATAGATAGATAGATGATAGATAGATAGATAGATAGATGATAGATAGATAGACACGCAGAGCAGAGACATGGAGGAAACCCCCTGCCTCACACAGAGACACGCAGAGCAGAGACATGGAGGAAACACCCTGCCTCACACAGAGACACGCAGAGCAGAGACATGGAGGAAACCCCCTGCCTCACACAGAGACACGCAGAGCAGAGACATGGAGATGCTAAAGACCCTGCTCAGCACTCTATGTAAAAAACTAATGTGACTGTACAACACGAGAACATCTACAACACATCCAACAGTCACATCTCCAGCCCGTCCTACACAGCGCCGCTCATTACAAGGTATATGGACACACAATGACGTCCTTTATAATCAGCAGCTGGAATATTCAAGGCCTCAACGCCTCAGCCTTTGGATGCAAAATTAACGATCCAGACTTCATCCAAAGACTGAAAAATATCGATATACAAATCCTCCTGGAAACATGGACTAGGACAGAGAATGAGTCCCTGGTGCCCACTGGATACAGGGAAATCTCTGTCCCCGCCCTGAAAAATAAACACATCAAGCAGGGTCGGTGTTCAGGAGGAATATTAGTCTGGTACAAGGAGGAGCTCCATGAGCAGATCAAAGCCGTGAAGCGAGGAGACAGCCACATCTGGATAAGAATAGGCAGCTCCATCCTCACCCCTCAGTCTGACATGTATCTCTGCGCAACGTACATCGCACCGCCAGAGTCCCCGTACTCCAACCCAGACAGCTTTGAGATTATACAAAGGGAAGCCGCCCATTTCCAGACCCTGGGCAGCGTTCTCATCTACGGAGACCTCAATGCAAGAACGGGGAGAGATAAAGACTACCTGACCAATGATGGAAATATCTTCATCTTTGGAGCAGAGGCCGACTGTCATAACTCCCTACAGAAAGAGAGAAACAGCTATGACAGCACCGTCAACAAAAGCGGGAAAAAACTACTGAATCTATGTCGAAGCTTAGGACTCCACATACTGAATGGCCGCACCAAGGGAGACTCTTTAGGAAGGTATACACTAAATTCCCATGTAGGCAGCAGTGTAGTAGACTATGCCATCACGGACATGGACCCCGCAAACATTGGCGCACTCATAGTCACTCCACAAACGCACCTGTCAGATCACAACCAATTACTTCTATACATCAAATCCACAACCAAACCATCTGCACAAAAACCACATCAAACCGGCCTCTTCAACCTGCCCCCATCTTATAAATGGTCCAAAACGTCAACTATAAAATATAAAGAGACAATGAACAGACCAGAAGTGCAGGAGATGCTTCACAACCTCTACAACAAGGTGTATGAGACAAGCCCAGGAGGGGTCAATCAGGCCGTAAATGACCTCAATAATATATTCTATACCATGGCAGAGAAGTCTGACCTGAAAAGATGTGACTACAAGAGGCCACAAGAAATACATCCTAACGGTTGGTTTGACCGTGAGTGCAAAGAAGTACGGAAGACCCTAAGAAATGCCTCAAATAAGAAGCACCGAGACCCAAACAACACCGGTCTGAAGGAGGCCTACAGCAACATACAGAGGCAATACAAGACCATCCTCCGAAAGAAAAAACAAAGGCACATCTCCACCAAACTTACCCAACTCCAAGATGCCCTCCATGACAACTCGTTCTGGGAATTATGGAAACACATGGGCAAAAATTGCAAGAAAAACAACCTTCATATTCAAAATGGCAACATCTGGCTCCAATATTTCAGGGACCTCTACAAAGATATCCCGAAAGAAGAACAAAGCCAAGAACAAAAACAAATAATATCAAAATTGAAGGCGATGGAGGAAACACTTAAAGATTCTCAAAACCCCCTGGATACACCAATAACACTGCAAGAAGTAACAGAGAGAACCTCAGACATAAGGTGTAAAAAATCCAGCGGCCTAGACAGAATCTCACCAGAAATGATAAAACACAGCCCGCCAGAAATACAGGCCGCAATAGTCAAACTATTTAATATAGTGCTGAGTGCCGGCTACTTCCCGCAAATCTGGAACCAAGGCCTTATAACACCAATCCACAAGAGTGGGGACAGGTACGACCCGGCCAACTACCGAGGGATATGTGTCAGCAGCAACCTGGGGAAACTGTTCAGCAGCATCCTGAATAAGAGAATCCTCAGCCTCCTCACCCAGCACAATGTCCTCCACCAAAGCCAAGCTGG
>NC_134697.1:67362045-67399545 GCF_050947455.1 Rhinoderma darwinii
AGTGCCGTCACAAAGGGCCTCAAAATCCTATCCACATAAATACTGGCGTTCTGAGATACACTATCGATCCCAGAGACAATAGGTCTTCCTTTTATTGGATTGAGACCCTTGTGAATCTTGGGAAGACTATAGAAGGTGGCTATCTGTGGACATTGCCCCACAATGAATGACAACTCTCGCGCATCAATGATCTTAGCCTGTTTGGCCTCCCCCACAATCTCTTTGAGTTCCGCCATATATTTAACTGTAGGATTAGCAGTCAGGATACTGTAGCACAATCTGTCCTTCAAGATGTTATGACACATGGTAACATACTGCACACGGTCCATCACAACAACATTACCCCCCTTGTCAGAGGGTTTAATTATGATCTCCGTGTCATTCTCCAGTGCCTTGAGTGCCAATGTTTCATCCCGTGATAGATTGTAATGTAAATGTTTATCTGCCTCTAGTTTCTGTAGTTGATTTGTAACAACCGTGAGAAAAACATCCAGCAGAGTATTGTCATTGATTGGAGGATTAGTGGTTGAGGGAGTAATTTAAACGTATACCTTTTCACTGTTACTCCTTGGAATATCTTATTGACTAAGGCTTTATTCAGACGAACGTAAAATACGTGCGTGCAACGCGCGTGATTTTCACGCGCGTTGCCCGGACCTATATTAGTCTATGGGGCCGTGCAGACATGTGCGTGGTTTTTGCGCAGCGTTGCTCCGTTGCCAAAAAGGCACGACATGTCCGTTGATTCAGCGTTTTCAACGCATCACGCACCCATTGAAGTCAATAGGTGCGTGAAAACAACGCAGGGCACACGGAAGCACCTCCGTACGCACAGCGTTTTTCACGCAACACTTGTTAAGTCTATGTAAATGAGTTGAGCAGACTAGACAAAACAACTACAAACCAGGAAGTGGCTTTTCACTTTCTGAGCACATGCGCACAGTTTAAACTGACATCTGCAGCAATAGTAGTTTTTTACCCTGTAAAACCACCCAAAAACAACAAACACGGGCCAAAGTGTGAGGTAACGTGAAATCTTGATGCGAACATGTGCTCACAGCAAGCAGGTGTTGGAGAAGGTGTCTTTTTGTAGGCTGCCCTCTCCATTACTCCACCCCCTGTTGTTTTGACGCGCGTAAAAAACGCATGCCATGCGCGCGTTAAATACGCTATCATGCTGCCCAAACGGATGCCACACGCAACTCCAACGCAACCGAAACGGCACGTTTTTCACGCGCGCAAAAACGCAACGTTCGTGTGAATCCAGCCTCAGGATTATTTTTTGTTTTTTCACCCTCACCTGTTTTTTGAAGGACGAGTTTTATTTTTCAAATCCACTTTTGGATGCATATAATATATTGATTAAATTTTATTAACTTTATTTGCGGAGAGAATTGAAAATAAACAGCTATTCCAGCATTGTTTTTTGCGTTATAAATGTACGCAGTTCACCATGAGGAATAACATGTTACCTTTATCCTATGGGTTTGAGCGATTACGGGGATACCAAATTTGTAAAGGTTTTATATGTTTTCCTATATTTGCACAATAAAAACCCTTTTAAAAAAACCAACTATTTTTGCATTGACGCATTCCAAGAGCCGTAACTTTTTTATTTTTCCGTCGATGTGGCCGTATGTGGGCTGTTTTTTTTTTGCGGGACAAAGTGCACTTTTCATTGGTACTATTTTGGGGTACTCGGAACGTATTCATTAACTTTTATTTTTTATGGGGGGAATGGAAAAAAAAGGAGTTTTGCCATTTTCAGGGTGTTTTTTGGACGCCGTTCACCTGGCGGTTTAATTAAGGTATTAACTTAATTGTTTGAGTCGTTACAATCACGGCGATACCATAAATGCCTATGTGTTATTTTTTGTTACACTTTCACGAAATAAAACCACTTTTTCACAAGTGGTTTTATTTTATTTTTACTGTAATCTTTTTATTTACTTTTTCATAAACGTTATTTAACTGTTATTTAAAAATAAAAATTGTGTCCCACTAGGGGACTTCACAATGTGATCTTCTGATGGCAGATTTAATGCTTTGGTATACCAAAGCATTATTGCCTGTCAGTGTAAATCTGACAGGCAGTCACTGAAGGCCCCCTGGCTGCCATGGAAACCCATCAGCGCCACGCGATCTCGTCGCGGGTGTGCCAATGAGTTGACAGAGGGAACTCCCTCCCTTTGTCAAACACATTAGATGCCGTGGTCGCTATTGACAGTGACATCTAAGGGGATAAACTGCCGGAATCAGATTGCTCTTTGATTCCGGCAGGAGCCTGGCTATCTCTGGCTGATCTCGTGGGGACAGTGGCAGTACCCATGAGTTCAGAGTGACGGATATATACGTCTCTACTCGGAAACTAGCTCCTGCTTGTGGCGAATATATATATACACACGTCACTAGTCGTTAAGGGGTTAATTGATAAATGATACAGAAAAACATTTTTACCTTGGAGCCTGAATCTTTAACAAAATATTGCGCATTTTAAAGGGTTTATCAAACTTGTAACAAATAAAAATAAAATACTTGCAAATGTTAGAAAATAATAATAAAAAAATAATCAGTACTCAGTATGTGACCACTGCAGCCAATTGCTCAGCGACGGGAGCCATGATGCCAGGAGTACAACATATGACCGCTGAGGTCACGGATTGGCTGCTGCCGAGGGGAGTATGGATTATTTTTGTGTTATATAACATTTGAAGCTGTTTTGAAGTTTTTTAACAACTTGGATATGCCTTTTCATTTTAAAATAAGTGTTACAACAGTATATGTTCACTTTTATCAATATGCAGTTTAAAATATTGTTATATCTGAATTATAATTCAAATTAATTTTCTTTGGCACCATCTCAGATATTAGTGTTGGTATAAAATCAAATGAAACTGTAAAATACAATATATTATTAATATTTAATCCAGTAGACTTATTTTACTACATTGCATTAAAAAATGTCATAGGAATTTTATCAAGACTATTATTTAATTAGACAGGTTGTCAATAACTTTTCAACACACCAGAGTCTGTATTGGTTCCATATATTTAAAAAAAAACGCTACTGTTAAATTATTTTATTCCACAAAATTTGTCAATTTTTCTTCCACTGTCTTGAGCTGATCATTACTTTTGTTATATGAATACATCTTCAGTGAAAAAGTAAAGTCATCTGTGGCTTTATTGAGTTGTCAATCTGTGATCGTGACAGCTCTGTATAATACTTTACACCAATGCTGGATATACTGTATATTCATCATTTATTTAAGCCTAAGGCAAGCTTTTGCTTCTCACTTGACTATACACAATGGAATAGTACAAGGCTAAATCCATTGATTTTCGAAAAAGTGATGTAAACAAGCAATGTTTTGTAATAAATTATTGATTAATCATCACATTCTCTTTTTACTTTGTTAGGTGTATATATACTTATACAGGGGCATAGCTAGGTGGGGCAGGCGGGGCATGTGCCCCGGGCGCAACTAAGAGGGAAGCTGGGTGGGTGCCAGGAGCGCACCGTCCATGACGGCAGCCTGCTGCCTCTCTGAGGTGGCGGCGGTGCCAGTGAAACCAGCCGCCGCCACCCCTCCTGCACTTTAGGTGATGAACGGCCGGGTACGTTCCGTGTCCGGCTATTCAGCACCTTTCAACGACTCAAATGGCGAGATTACCTCTTTGCGCTGCTTGCATCGTTGAAAGGCGCTGATTGACAGAGCAGAATGAGCAGGTCTGCATTGATACCGGTTGGCGTGAAAACCAATCCATCCTATCATTTAAAAGAGCAGTGAGCTTTTCATTGATAATATAAAATAGGCAATAGTTTGTTTCGTACCTAAAAATATTAGGGAGATAAAGGCTTGGGATATGTGTTTGCTGATCAAGGTCCACCATGGGTTTTTAACAGTTGATTCTAGCTGGGATTAAACACCAACCCTTCAGAAGCTTATAATGAGTTTCAAGCATCAACGTGATGAGTAGTCCCCTAGTGATGAAGGACCAGATTTGGACCTACTGTTTATCAGTTTTTGTAAAGCCAAGGTCCGATTCCCAACATGAGATATAAGATGTTGCCGTATATAATGAGTGGGTCAGATGAGTGTATAACAATGATATTGTCCCTGGGAAATGAGGGGGCTTCTTAAATAGCAGAAAACAAAGCCTGTTATTCTTCTTTACAGCTGACGCCCATCTACACAGCATGCCATATTTTAAATCTCTCCTTTGCAAATCAATAAATGTATGAATACATATATAGGGGAGTTATACGGGGGTATAGAGGTAGCGGTGTTGCCACAGGAGACCCAACTATGTCTCTTCCACATAAGACAACACCAGTATTATAAATGGCATCGGGTAAATTGGTGGGTCCTGAAACTGATTTTGCATTGGGGTGCAGGAGCTTCAACATGTGTCTCCGATTAAGTGATTGGTATTTCTTATTAAACCAAACCTTTTATTTTTTTCTGCACCCTATAAAAATGTGTGGCAGGATTACGATCTTTATTAATTTTTCTGCACAGAAGACACACAATACATGAAATAGAAATGTTGGATAAAGTTGTGTGATAATTAAAAAAAACTAATAATAATAGTGAGGAAATAGTGTAAATTGGCAAAAACTGACTGAATACATTTTTTTCATTGTTTTACAAAAAATACGAGCATCTACAGAACAGAAGCATTAATTCTAGATTATAAAATAATTTCAACAGATTTTGTCTGGCTTCTGCACTTCACAGTCATTATTACTATGTGGGTCTTTTAATAAAGTACTTTGCTGCTACAAATCATCCCCTGAAGGCTCCTCAAAAAATACTAAGTGCACAACATAAGATCAAACAAGCCATCTGGTCACAATTAACAAAAATAAGTTTGCTGATTTTCTAACCACCTGTTTATTTAATTATTTTATCCTTGTCATCAAAAAACAAAATAAATAATCCCACAGAAATGCTCCAAATCCAGGAAAAAGTTTATACAGTCCTTGTCCACTTCTGCCCAATTTCTCTCATCAACAATAAAAAAAACATTTATGATAAATGTTGCCAATGGATTGCATAAAGCCTCCAATTATTAATAAATTTGGATGAAGTTGGCTTTGACAACATTTATCATACAAGAGAATGTACTCGTAAGGGTATGTTCACAAGCGTAACAAAAAACGTCAGAAAATACGGAGCTGATTTCAGAGAAAACAGCCTCTGACTTTCAGGCATTTTTGAAGCTGAAAATGAAGCTTCTTTTAATTTGGAGCTTCTTTTGAGGCGTTTTTCATAGTGTTCAATGGAAAATCAGCTCCAAAAAACGCCTCAAGGAGTGACATGCACTTATTTTTACGGAGCCTCTTTTTACGCTCCGTTTTTTAAAACAGCAGCGTAAAAAGACGCCCCGTACGAACTAAATGCTGTTTTTCCCATTGATTTCAATGGGCAGATGTTTGTAGGTGTTCAGTTTCCGCTTTTTTTTAGGCGTAAATGCCCCGAAATACGCCTTAAAACACTGCGTGTGAACATACCCTTAGTGTACTGATCAACTTTGAAGTGACCTGTTTGATGGCCCTACCGTTCCTCTTTGAATTTTTTTATAGGATCAACTGGGGATCTTTCTATTTAGGTTAAATTTGGGTTTTCTGGCATTTGGTTGTTATCGTAGCTATATTCTTCACCACTGGGGTTGGTGTACCACTGGATTTATTTTCACACCGCTGTCTATAACTAATAAAATAAGACAACAAATTTAGTTTTTTTTCTGGAATCTAGTTGCCATTATAGCTCTCTATTCCTCCTCAGTAGGATTGATATATATCTTTGTCTTAATTTTAAAACCGCTTTCTACAACAAAACAAGGAACCAGGGCTAAAACAATAGTAAGCTAGATGTTATTTAAGGTATCTCTGCTGGGTTATTCATTAAGGAAGAATATTTAAGTCATAGTCAAGAAAAGCAAAAAAAAAATCCTAAAACTAAAATGCACTCGGTAAGGAAACAAATAGTAATGGACAGGTGGAAAGGGGCGTAACTGCTGGATCAGACTACACAGCGTTTATTTTTAGGCTGGGTTCACACAACCTATTTTCAGGTATAAACGAGGCGTATTATGTCTCGATTTACGTCTGAAAATAGGGCTACAATACGTCGGCAAACATCTGCCCATTCATTTGAATGGGTTTGCCGACGTACTGTGCAGACAACCTGTCATTTACGCGTCGTCGTTTGACAGCTGTCAAACGACGACGCGTAAAAATACAGCCTCGTCAAAAGAAGTACAGGACACTTCTTTCAGACGTAATTTGAACCGTTCTTCATTGAAGTCAATGAAGCACCGCTCAAAATTTACGGCTGTCAGAGAAGCCTCGCAAAATGCGAGGAGGAGCATTTACATCTGAAACGAGGCAGCTGTTTTCTCCTGAATTTTATTCCGCAGCATGTCAATTGTATTTGCATAAACGCTGCTTATTTGTTGCGGGTTTTCCCCATGGAATTCTCGCAACAAATAGCAAGGGATGCATTTTTTGCTGCGGGTTCGCAGCAATTCCGCCGCAAAAAACGCAACTCGGAAAAAAACAAAACCTAATACTTACCCAGAAGTCTGTGTTCTTCCTTCCAGCGCGGCCTCCTGGATCACGTTTCTTCCCATGTGACCGCTGCAGCCAATCACAGGCTGTAGCAGCGGTCACATGGGATGCAACATCATCCCAAGAGGCCGGCGTGAATGACGTCACAGGGCCGGCTTCCTGAGATGAAGCTTCATCCCATGTTACCGCCGCGACAGACAATCACAGAAATTTCATCCCAGAAGTGCTGCAGTTTTCCACAGCGGACATTCTGGGTGAAAAACTGCACCACAGAGTCCCCTGCGGTGCACAGGGTGGATACACCCCGTGTGAACGCCTGACATGCAGCAGATTTTATTGCAGAAATTTCTGGGACTGAAAATCAGTTCCATTCATCTGAATGGAGCTTGAAGAAATCCATGCACCTACTGCAGAAATTACCCCATAAATTCAAAGTACTAATTTTCACTAGAATAAATTTCCGCGCCAAAATCTGCTGCATGTAAAAGTAAATTTCAAGTAATCTTATCTACACATTGCAGAAAGTTTCCACACTTAGGAGCTTGTCCACACATAACGGAATTGCTACGTATTTTCCGTCCGGAATTGCGGACGGAAAATATGCAGCAGAATACAGTAGCAGCAATGTGATGAGATTTAACAAATCCCATTCACGCCCTGCGTAAAATTTCTGAGCAGAAATTTACCTGCAGCGCGTATTTTTCGTACCGCAGCCTGTCAATTCCTGCTGCGGAAAGTGGACTGAATTGCTTAGACATATTTTTCTGAGTGTGTTTTGTAGTGTCAAAGGAAAATCATCTCCAAAAACGCCTCATATGAACTACACAGTGTATTTCCCATTGGTGAAATGGGAAACTGTTTGCAGGCGTTGTTTTAAGTGTATTTTGGAGGCGTAGTTTTAAGTGGTTTTAAGTGTATTTTGGAGCGTAATACAAGCATTTTATGCTCCAAAATACGCCTGCAAATAAGCCGTGTGAACATACTGCCATGTAAATGATCAAATTGTGTGAGTCCACTACTGTAATTAGATTCAGCAGTAATGCATATTTATTTATATTTAGTGGTTTAGGTCGCATTAGTGTTCGCAGTGTGCTGTCACCATTTTCTTGTGTGCTGTATAAATTTTCAGTCACAGGTGTTCTTCCACCTGCATACACGTTTTGTTTCATTTTGTTGGAATGTGCTGTTCAAACTTTTGTGTTGTTTATGTCATTCATATATGTGGGGTTAATAACTGCCTCCATTTTTGATCTTGCACTCCTCCCATTCTGCCCTGGGTGATTTTAATTTGTTTAATGCAGGTTCCTACCATCCCCAGATATATGTAGGCTTAGTCCCAGTTCTGGGTGTATGTGCAGCGTAGGTTCCCACCTATAGAGGACGCCTTGTCGTGGCAGGTGGGCTCACACAATTTGATCAAAATGTGCGCTAAGAACCTCCCTATTGTAAGTAGATTTAAAAGTAATGCATATTTATTTATATTTAGTGGTTCAGGTGACATTGGTGTTCGCAGTGTGCTGTCGCCATTTTCTTGTGTGCTATATCTATATCTATCTATATCTATCTATCTATCTATCTATCTATCTATCTATCTATCTATCTATCTATATATATATATATATATATATATATATATATATATATATATATATACACTACCGTTCAAAAGTTTAGGGTCACTTAGACATTTCCTTATTTTTGAAAGAAAAGCACAGGTTTTTCAATGAAGATAACATTAAATTAATCAGAAATACACTCTATACCTTGTTAATGTGCTAAATGACTATTCTAGCTGCAAACGTCTGGTTTTTAATGCAATATCTACATAGGTGTATAGAGGCCCTTTTACAGTAACCATCACTCCAGTGTTCTAATGGTACATTGTGTTTGCTAACTGTGTTAGAAGGCTAATCGATGATTAGAAAACACTTGAAAACCCTTGTGCAATTATGTTAGCACCGCTGTAAACAGTTTTGCTGTTTAGAGGAGCTATAAAACTGACCTTCCTTTGAGCTAGTTGAGAATCTGGAGCATTACATTTGTGGGTTCGATTAAACTCTCCAAATGGCTAGAAAAAGAGAGCTTTCATGTGAAACTCGACAGTCTATTCTTGTTCTTAGAAATGAAGGCTATTCCATGCGAGAAATTGCCAAGAAACTGAAGATTTCCTACAACGGTGTGTACTACTCCCTTTAAAAGACAGCACAAACAGGCTCTAACCAGAGTAGAAAGAGAAGTGGGAGGCCCCGCTGCACAACTGAGCAACAAGTCAAGTACATTAGAGTCTCTAGTTTGAGAAATAGACGCCTCACAGGTCCTCAACTGGCAGCTTCATTAAATAGTACCCGCAAAACGCCAGTGTCAACGTCTACAGTGAAGAGGCGACTCCGGGATTCTGGCCTTCAGGGCAGAGTGGCAAAGAAAAAGCTATATCTGAGACTGGCTAATAAAAGGAAAAGATTAATATGGGCAAATGCACACAGACATTGGACAGAGGAAGATTGGAAAAAAGTGTTATGGACAGACGAATCGAAGTTTGAGGTGTTTGGATCACACAGAAGAACATTTGTGAGGCGCAGAACAACTGAAAATATGTTGGAAGAGTGCCTGACGCCATCTGTCAAGCATGGTGGAGGTAATGTGATGGTCTGGGGTTGCTTTGGTGCTGGTAAAGTGGGAGATTTGTACAAGGTAAAAGGGATTTTGAATAAGGAAGGCTATCACTCCATTTTGCAATGCCATGCCATACCCTGTGGACAGCGCTTGATTGGAGCCAATTTCATCCTACAACAGGACAATGACCCAAAGCACACCTCCAAATTATGCAAGAACTATTTAGGGAAGAAGCAGGCAGCTGGTATTCTATCTGTAATGGAGTAGCCAGCGCAGTCACCAGATCTCAACCCCATAGAGCTGTTGTGGTAGCAGCTTGACCGTATGGTACGCAAGAAGTGCCCATAAAGCCAATTCAACTTGTGGGAGGGGCTTCTGGAAGCATGGGGTGAAATTTCTCCCGATTACCTCAGCAAATTAACAGCTAGAATGCCAAAGGTCTGCAATGATGTAATTGCTGCAAATGGAGCATTCTTTGACGAAAGCAAAGTTTGAAGGAGAAAATTATTATTAACCTTGTCAATGTCTTGACTATATTTTCTAGTAATTTTGCAACTCATTTGATAAATATAAGTGTGAGTTTTCATGGAAAACACAAAATTGTCTGGGTGACCCCAAACTTTTGAACGGTAGAGTATATATAAATAAATTAAAAAAATAATCTATATATATATATATATATATATATATATATATACATATTTATCTATATATCTATATATATTAAATTAAATGATATATCAATTAAAATGTAAATGTTCATTTTGGTTGCTATAACAATTCATTTAAGTTTGATTTGAACATATTGGGCTTTATTGACCTAATTAAATTTTCTCATTACAAAAAAATAGTTCCGAAACTTATGATTAATTACATAACACATCCATTACAATAACAAAATCAGGCTTTAATGATGCAGTTCATGGAAAAGTTTATATTTCTAAAGAGAAAGCAAGAATCATTTAGCCATAATTAATTAATTGTAATCCACTTTTCACAGTGTGAATAGACTTAATTAACACATTAAAACTTTACAAATGGTTTATTATTTAAAAAACCTGAAAACCTAACAATTTTCCTTACGATACTTCTAGCTACTTTCCTATTACCTTTTCTAATTGTCATTTTATACTTGTCCATTTTTTTGCCCTCATTTGACTTCGTTTTATGGATAATAAAATGGTCCTTGCATTAAATCGGTTATAATTTTTTTTAGGCTAAGTAGCTATACAATTTCTACAAAATCATATGTATATAAAAGAGACCCGCTTTACTTCTCCTTGGCTTTGAGTGTAAATTGTTAATCTTTGTTCCCATGCAGTCATGTTTAGTACTTATTTTATACAAATATTTTGTTTCCAAAACATAATTATAATATTGATAAGTAAGATAGTTTTAGGAGTTGTCCACACGTAACGGAATTGCTGCATATTTTCCATCCGGAATTGCAAATGGAAAATACGCAGCAGAATACAGTAGCATCAAAGTGGGTGAGATTTCATTTAAAAAAAATAATCTTCGATCATATTGATCAACAGAAAGAAGAGAGATTGATCCTAATTTGCTAGGTCAGTCTTTTATATCAGGCTGGGTTCACACGACCTATTTTTAAAAGTAAACGAGGCGTATTATGCCTCGTTTTACGTCTGAAAATACGGCTACAATATGTCGGCAAACATCTGTCCATTCATTTGAATGGGTTTGCCGACGTACTGTGATTTACGCGTCGTCGTTTGACAGCTGTCAAACGACGACGCGTAAATTGACAGCCTCGGCAGGACACTTTCTTTGCAACGTAATTTGAGCCGTTCTTCATTGCATTCAATGAAGAGCAGCTCAAGATTACGAGCGTCAAAGACGCCTCGCATAATACGAGGAGGAGCTTTTACGTCTGGAACGACGCAGCTGTTTTCTCCTGAAAACAGTCTATCTTTTCAGACGTAAAATACAGTTCTCGTGTGCACATACCCTCAGTGTTCAATCATTCTGAAAGTCAATGAGTAACAAACTTCATAAAAATGTCATTTTTTTTATTTTGAAACCTGTTTCAGACAAGGTTTGTATGATCTTAATTCAATTCAATTTAAAATATTTAAAAGACATCCATATGAAAAAAATACATGTATTAAAAATAGCTCAATCATATTATGGATTGAACTACAGTAATGATTTTATTGTATAAGCTAGAATTATTTACAACATTTTGATTTGAACTCCTTCTTAACATCCGACGAATATATGACTGGTGGTGGAGTATGGAGCAAGCTCACGGGCTGAGCCAGCTCCATAAGTTTGGTGTATCGGCCGTTTGAAACAGCGGACACTTCAATGTAACCAGCGGGATCCCACTCATTTAACCACAAAAGGGTACAGAGCATCTAAGCCATTAGAAACAGGGGTGCGGCCCCCTGTAACATTGAATTGGTCCTGCACAACGCGATCATGAGATGCCAATGGACGCCATGGCAGCCTGGAGGCCCCCAGGTATGCCATCTTTGTGCTCCTGAGCCAGTGCTTAATAGTAATATGTCAGAATCACGATATAAAGCAACACATTAGTAATTCAGTATATGGTGCAAGCATTCCAACGATAAAAAAAAAAGAAGAAAACACCAGAATTGCTGTTAGTCACCTCATCTCTCACAAAAAAATGGAATAAAAAGTGATCAAAATTTCTCATGTACTCCAAAATCGTACAGATAAAAACTACTGCTCGCACCGCAAAAAATAAGTTCTTATTCCGATCAATCGACGGGGGAAAAAAAAAAAGGTATGGCTCTCAGAATATAACAACACAAAATACATTTTATGTTTAAGTATTTGTTTTTCCTTGGAAAAGTAGTAAAACATAAAAAAAACTATATAAATTTGGTATCGCCATAATCGTATTGACCCAAAGAATAAAGTTAACATGTCCCACAGGAATCACTGTTTTCCCATTCCTCCACATAAATCATTTTTTCCTAGTTTCTTATTACATTATATGGTACAATAAATTGTGCAGTGAAGAACTAAAATTTTTCCCACAAAAAATAAGCCCTCATATGGCTATATCAACGGAAAAATTAAAATGTTATGGCTCTTGGAAGGTGGGGGTGGAGTGAAAATGAAAATCCAAAAAATGGCTGCCGCAGGAAAGGGTTAAGAAAGACCTAAAGTGGGGCGTGGCTTGGCTGCCGAGCTGAATGGCCATGTGTGTGTGCTTAGCTCCTTCACAGCAACTACAGCGACTTATAACCAAATTTTGACTCATCAGAGCCTTTTGTCTCATTCAAACCACCTCCGAGATGCCTCGGAGGAAGAAACCTCTAAAGAGGCCGGAGAAAATTCAGGATTATTACTTTCCCCACACCTCGAGTCGAGACCAAGATGGCGCTGAAGAAGATTCACAAGAATGATCTCTTGCATCTGAGCCAGCAGTGAGACCCTCGGATGAAAGAGACAATGCTATGTCCCTCCAGAGGAGCAATTCCTTGCCTCCCAGACCCAGCAAGCATTCTTGCCGCCGCCAGACAACTCTACTAACCTGCACTCAGAAGGGGAAGATTTTGTGGTGGAATAACAGAGCCTTTTACGTCGCCGCTCACAGGGTGCCGCCTCATCTTCTTCCTTGTCTCCACTATCCAAAAGCCCTGCGAAACAAAGCTGCTATCACAAGAAGCAGTTCAAAATGAGGTGAGTGATCCCCCACCATTCCTTTCTAATGTTTCTGATTTTCATGACGGGTTTGACGAACTTCCCAGTTATGGAGTTATGTCATCAGGTATAAAAGTGCTCGTGTCAGGACTAATTACTATACCAAGATATTTAATGTTATCTGCCCATTGCAGGGGTAAAGGAAGGTGTGGCCCCCCTGGCTCTTGCATTCGTTGCCATTATCAATGACTTGGACCAGTTAACCCGCAGACCAGAAAATAATGTAAATCTGTCACATTATAGAAGCAAGACTTGCAGTGATTGATCAGTGTCATCAAGGTAAACAAGAGTATCATCAGTGTATAATGGAACCTTTTCCTCTCTTCCTCCTACAGCATATCCCGCTATATCCAGGGTATGCCTTATGGATACAGCAAGGGATTCAATCACTAATGCAATTAGAGAAGGTGACAAAGGACATCCCTGTCTTGTCCTTTGGGCTAGGGCAAATGAGGGGGAGATATGGCAATTGGATTTCACATTTGCTTTGGCCTGTGAATATAAGAGACGCAACCATTGTACAAAGCAGTCTCCAAACCAAAATCTACGTAATACTGACCACAAGTATGGTCATTCTACTAAATCAAATGCGTTCTCTAGGTACAGAGAGGCGACAATCCGGGAGTCAAGTGGGTTAGAGGTGGAGAAGAGATTAGTAAATAATCTCCATAAATTCATGTCTGTGGCTTTAACCAGCATAAAACCAGTTGGTCTGGATTAACAACATGAGATATCACTTTCTGCAACCGCATTGCTAGTATTTTGGCTAGGATTTTAATATCTGTAGGATCCACTATTCCTCGGATCTTTACAGGGCTTAGGGATCAGCACAATAAGGGCCTTTCTCATAGAGGGAGAGGGAGACGTCTCCCCACACAAATACTGAAATAGGACAAGAAGTTTCCACATTTAATTTATACCATTCTATGGGGAGCCCATCTAAACCTGGGGTTTTTCTATTCGGGACAAAACTAATGACATCTGTAATTTCCTCCAAAGTTAGTTCAGCTTCTATAAAGTTAGAATCCTCCACATCCAGAACAGGGAATTCAATGGTATTCAGATACTCCTCCAGACTAGTCATAGAATACGTAACTTTGGAGGAGTATAGCTCTGCGTAGAATTGAGCCAATATCTGATTAATGGCCATGGGATCTTTCATGAGCATACCTGAAGGGGATATAAATTCTATTATAGGATTCGCTACCGTGTCGTCTCTACCCAGATATGCCAATTAGAGCCCGGTTTTGTCTCCCTGCTCAAAGCCCCTCTGTTGGGAGTATGTTTTCTCTCTGGTTAGTTCTGTCAAGAATAAATTATATTCCCGTTGGTTGGCAGAGAATGCAAGGAAGTCTGAGGTGCTCCTGAAACTAAGATAAGATATCTCCGCCTTTACCAGATCATTCGCATGGTGAACTCGCTGAATCGCTGCACCTCTCCTATACAAGGAGACAGCTCTTATAACTTGTATACGCTTTGAAAGCATCCCAGACTAAACCACACTCTGCCTTTCCAGCATTAATATCCCAAAAGCTTGGTAGCTCTGCTTTTAGGGATTTTAGAACAAATTAACACAAAAAGCGCTTCATAGTGCAGTTAAAAAAGAGATGGGTAAGTAAATCAACTGGGCAAAATGAGCCGCACTCTCCAGGCAGAGTTGTGGCACAACCCTGGAATGCGTGTATAGAATATTCTAGGCCCACCGATCAGTGTTGTTGCTGCTCTGCCTGCAGACCTTAAACCAGGGATCTTAAACAATATAACACCAAGCAAAAAGAAAAATTCAGGATCCACAAGACGTCGCCAATATGAGAATGACTGGAGTAAAAGCCCAAAAGGATGACTTAATGAACGTATAACGCATTTCAAGGTCAATCTGACCTTTTCCTCAAGTACATACAAATGTTCACAAGCAAAAAAAAAAAGGCACAGTGCCGGAAGTGATGCAAAGTATGTAACAAACTGTGAAAAATACATCATTAAAATATTAAAACAAATTGTCCACTAAAAATCTTGATATTATAATATATAATACAACATGGGGGGAGGAAAGAAGCTAGAGGGGCAAAATAATGAGATAAAACATAAAACAAACCAGCAAGGCAAACAAGAGGGGTGCCCCTGATTAATACAGGCTTATCGAAAAATTACAATAATGATGCCAAAGTGGATTTGTATTGATAAAATAAAGGGGCCAACAATACACAAAAATGCATGGGGGGAAGGCAAATAAAATAACAATTAAAAAAAAAAAAAAACATTTATTTGTATATGACTATACACCTGACACATAAAATGGGCAAAACAAAAAATATCACTGTGTAATCTAGATAGTCTCGTTGAGACCATCGGGATATAAGGTGCTTAATTTTAAAATCCAAAAGGATTCCCTGTCGATCAATCTCCTAGAGCGATTCTCGGTCTGCTGTGGAATCTGCTCATGAACAGTAAGTCTCAAGTTTGCATGATCCCCACCATATTTCAGGTTAAAGTGTCTCGAGACACTATGATTCCACACAGCATTCCTGATATTAGAACGATGCTTGTTCATCCTGGATCTTGTTGTTTGTACTGTCCTACCAATGTATTGCAATTTGAAGTCACACTCTAATAAATAGATTACAAACGAAGAACAACAATTGAGAAAACTCTTGATGGTGAAAGATTCACCTGTCATATTGGAACGAAAATTCTTGCAACCATGTTTAATCATACCACAGCACAAAATTTTTCTGTTAATAACGTCGGCAGTGCATAGCCCATATAGGAAGTGATGTGTTGTGGGCTGGCTTGATGGGTATATAAGGTGTGCGATAAGCTGTCTGAACACATATCACTCATTGTTGCCATGAGTAAAAGGGGCGATTTATCAGAGTTGCAAGATGGGATGATTATTGGCTTTTGGGCCAAGGGTGGCCGTATTTCTCAAACAGCGCAGTTTGTGAACTGTTCGCGTGCTGTTGTGCTGAAAGTGTATCATGAGTGGACAAATGGCACCATTGGGAATACCTGACGTGGAAATTGCAGAGCACCACATGCCATTGATGTGAGAGGTGAACGTCTGCTACGAAGGTGCGCGGGGGCCGAACGACACTCTACAGTGGAGTAGCTCAGTGAAAATCAACCGGGAGGCTACCAGACGTGTGTCTGAAACAACAGTTCTTCGAACCCCACTGCATATGGGGCTCCGAAGCAGAAGGATGGTCACTGCTCCTATGCTAACAAAGGTGCATCGGAAAAAAAGGCTTCAATTTGCATGACAGTATCGGATTTGGACCACCGATGATTGCCAGGGGTTGCCTTCTACAATGAGTCACATTTTTGCTTCATCAAATTGATCGACTTTGGCATGTCAGGCGAGAAACATCACCCTGCAACCATTGCTGGAAGAACACAAGCTACAGGCGGCAGCGTTAGGGTCTGGGGAATTTTTTCACGCCATTTTCTGAGCACACTCATCCATGCCGAAGGCACTCTGAACCAATTTGGGTATGAATCCATTGTTGCAGATCACGTCCACCCATACATGCAATCTTCCAGCAAGACAATGCAACATGTCACATGGCTAGAATGTCCGACCAAGACTTCCAAGTACTTCCCTGGCCCCCTAATTTTCCGGACTTGACCCAATTGGGCATCTGTGGGACCACCTTGATTGTCTTGTTCGCTCTATGGATCCTCCCCAACGGACCCTTCAGCAAATTTGGAATGCACTACAGTCAACATGGCTCCAGATACCTGAGACAACCTACCAGCATTGATTCACTCCCAGCGTGTCTAGCTGCTGTCCGTGTTGAACAAGGCAGTTACTCTGGATATTAACTGGTCGTGATAATAATGTGACTCGACTTGTGTATAACTTCTCATAACATACCTGCGATTCTACTTTCGCTTGATGCAGAAAAAGCCTTTGATCATATTAACTGTAAATACACATTTTCTGTATTGAGGCGAAGAGGCTTTTCAGGACACATTTTTATTGGCACATTAAACGGCGTAAATCTGAAATGCAAAAACGTGTAGCGAAATGTATGTTTTTTTTGCCATTACCCCATCAAAAAAGTTTATAAAACGTAATCAATAAATTATATGTACTCCAAAATGGTACTATTAAAAAATATAACTTGTCCCACAAAAAAAAAAGACCTTATACAGCTATGTCGATGCAAAAATAAAAAAGTTATAGCTCTTGGAATATGATGATGGAAAAACGTAAAAAATAGCTTGGTCATTAAGGTTTTTAAACAGGCTGGTCATTAAGGGGTTAAAAAACACTGGGTACGCATTGAGAATACTTTAGCTTCTCCAATCAGCCTGAAAGCCTTTTTAATAGCTCCCCTTTGGATTATAAGGTTATCATCTTATATCTCTCCACTCCATATATTGATGGAAGAATTGTTTGTAGAATTGTCTACTACATATAACAGTAGAGCTGGCCCTCCTAAGATGCAGCATTTGTGTTTCTTTCATTTGTACAACTAGTAGATATCTCCCTCCTGAGAGCGATATGTATGTGTGGTTATTTGTCAGGCAGTATGGCACACCTGGGCTGCTCTTTTTCCTGTGATATATGTCCTTTGTATAAGGATGTTTAGAGTTTTTCAGTAATATTTAAGTTGACTTTGAGCTAACTTTCAAAGGATATGTTCTTTTTGCACTGTACATGTGGATCTGATATTTGGGTGTCCACATATTTATGGCCAAGCAGTTAATCCTAAGGCAAAAGTACATTTATTTTAACAATATACCACAGAACAAAAAAAAATATTATGTTAAAGTTATTATCATTAAAAGTTATATTAATAAAAATAAATAAAAACAATTTTTCTTGTAATTAGAACACAGGCATGTAAAAATAATTAGAATAGTTTAGAAAATACAGACTTTTATTATCCATCACAAAAATACAATCTAAATATCAACTAAAATTTCGGAATTTAATCATAATTCTTTAAATATAAACTGTAAAGGAACACGCTTTTCATTTATATATTCAATAATAGTCATATCATTGGAGTTTTAAATGTATAAATACGCAAGATTTTCTTCGCTCCAGTGCAAAAAATATTTCACCAGTTGTGTTATGAATGGCGTCACAAACCTGTGTTTAGTCACACTTTAGTTAGTGTAGCATGGCAGCGTAAGGTGTCGCATTACAAGACATGTATTAAAAAAATACATTTGTACGTTTCATCGTCTATGATGGGAATATTATACAAAAACAAAAAAAAGCTCTACACTTGTCAAGCTGAGACTGAAGTAAGAAGGGTTCCACTGTGTCTCCCAGGGGCTTACATATACCTGGGGCTAGCCCTGTGTACATACTGTATACATGTCAATTTTTATTGTTTTCATGTGTCAACACTTTCTATGTCTACCAGTGTAGTAATACAGTAGCTCAAAACAATACAGTGAACTCACCACCATAGTGAATACAATAGTGAGTCTACTTGTTGAAGGGTAAATACTTTTACAAGTAATCAAAAGGCAATACAACATTTTTAGACATGTAAGGAAAGAAAATTATTATGTGAAATAAAATAGAAAGATTCTATCTTATTAGAGATTCTTTTAATACATATTTTTAAATAACAAGGATAATTTAAAATAATTTTAACAGTCATTTGTGGAGAAGTTTGATTATTTGTGTTCTCCAGTGTATGTTAGAAAAAAAACAAAACAATGAGACAGAGGGCTCATGCACATGGCAAGACTAAGTGTATAGACATTGTACAGCGGCTCACAAGAGTCCTTATGGATCTGTATAATAGAGCTATAGAAACTCTGTATGCCATAGTATAGTGCCTTCACGAGGCACCGCATTCTCCCCTAGAAGGAGTGCATCTAGGGGAGAATACCTGTGTAATACAGCATTAAGTAGGGGCCGCCTCTGTGTCTCCGTATAAAATTGGAGGCACATGGAGGTACAGAATGGCTTCATAGAAGGCTATGGACTCCCAATTATGGATCTGTATAGCATAGATCCATGATAGAGCCATGAGCACGAGCCTTTGCAGAACAGAGTGTTAGCTTTGCCAACTGGCAGCAGGTCCATGGTTGCTATTTGGAAATTTTCTGCCACAATCAGTCATTGGCTAACATAACAAGATGACATTTTTCAATTAATACATTGTGTTTTCTGTGAAATAAACGTTTCCACACAAAAGCTTTGTACTTAACATATGGGTGAAACATTAAAGGAAATAATGTTCAATTCCCAATGCCATGTATGAGTTGTGCCAAATGCTAAACTCATCTCAACTACATCTGTGTATATCAGAGGTTCTATGTAAACTGCAATACACAAATTTGTGCAAAATCTCCATTTGACCATATTGACAGATTTGAACAAGCTCTTAATTTCTGGAAAATCTCCAAACCAATACTGAGCCATTTATGGTGCACTTACCTTGCAATTCTTTAAACTAATGGATATACTGTGTATATATATATATATATATATATATATATATATATATATATATATATATATATATATATATATATATATATAGATATATATATAGTTTTTTTTTGTAATATTCAAAATATAACTTATGACCTTCCAGAAATACCTTTTCACAGATGGTGTTCAATTGTTAATGCTAATGCTAGTTTTCATTAAGAATTTACCACTACAAAAGCCCACGTATTTGTCAATAAAATAGAATGATTGACATGCTGTAAAATTAGTCATCAACATCCAAAGTAAATCAAGGTAAAGCCAATACAATATATTCAATTACATTGGCTAGGTCCTTAGATCTATGGAAAATTATGTCACATACTTTGAAAACAATCCATGACAACCACATCAATGACTGATAAAGCATAGCCAACATTCTTTCTGGAGTATGATAATGCCTAATGATTTACATTATTGACAACCAAACATAGAATAAAACATAAAGGCACTATGAAACGAAACAAAATGTAAGAAGCTTTATTAAAACTGTTTAAGCTTTAAAATTGCATGTTATATTGCAGTAGTGTGTCAACTACCATTAAACCTCTCCAATGCACCGCTTTGAAAAGGCCAAGTCCTTTATCTAGACCACATTTCCTGTGACAGATTGTATCATCTACTATTATGCTGTTTATTTTCTTTGAGAGGCTCATCCCTCTAAAAGACAATTTTTCAATGCTATTTTGGGTGGTCTTCTCAAAGAGGATTCATTGTATTTGCAAATCTCTAGGCAAACACTAAAATTGATGGACACATAGATCAACCGTCTGTTTAACATACTTGCCCCACCAAAAAAACGTACTCATAGTACATGCGGGAATGTGCAACACCATGACACCACTTTATGCAGAAGGAAGTACAAGTAGCCAGATATTTTAGCATTGTGGGACCTTGGTTTGCTGAGACAATAAAATACTTTACTACTTTATTTGCCTGGAGAATTTTTTAAACAACTGTCCTTGGAATGGAATATATTCCAATGTTACTAATTTGCTATGTTTTACCTAAACTATTACACACATTACTCTCAACTGAACCATCTAAAAGCGGCTGCATGTGCAATGTTTGAAATTAAAGTTTACATCTTCTCTATATGCTTTATACTGGTCATTTTAAGGCATTCCCAAAAAATATTTGATTGGAGCTAGACATTTTTTTCAAAATTGAAATGCTCTCAAAATTTGTCAGATCCGTTTTAATATTTTATCTTTACACCTATATATTTTAGACTTACAATAAAAATTCTAGACCAAGTGTGTACTAAAGTAGTCTTAAAGCCCACCTTACTTTTCCCGCTAACTTTTTAGAATAAGCTGTCAAACGTGTGTACATGCGGAATAACACTATTTCTGGCCATTATATGACTTGTGTACTGCATTATTTATCAGTTTTCATCTCTGCAGGCTTTGTCTCTAATTCTCAGTTGTCTCTGCGCTAGTGGGCTGAGCCTAACAAGTATCATGTCTTCTATACACTGGACACATAGAAGAGGAGAATCCTGCTCTCCTATCTCTATCCACCACAAATATAGAAACAGCAGCAGCAGCAGCAGCAGCAGCAGCATGGATGACATTATACAGCAGTACTGAGTAGTGTAGCTGAGAATCCAGCACTGGGGTGACATAGAAATCCTACCAGCAGCAGTGTCTTTCTCAATCTTCTACTCTCCACTCCCCTCTCCGTATAATTGTATGCAGCGTCTCTTTCTGATATACTATCTCTCTGCTTCCTCTTCCTGCTCCCCTATCCCCTCTCCATAGAATTGTATCAACAGGGAGTGAAGAGACACATCTCCACTTTCTGCAGCCCGTCAATTCTACTCTGCAACCAGGGATGGGCTTTGCTTGACAACAGGAGGTGGACATGAGATTACAGGAATGTAGACACCTAGTGGCAGTAACTTCACACGGAATTGATATATTTCAGCTATACTGTTAGATTAGCATTGATTATTTGAAAAGTTAGAGTTCATTTAAATCTGTATTTCTGAGGTACTCTACCTTCAAGTTCAAGTAATTTCAGCAAATTATGTCAATCTTTTTGTGTCTCATAATAAAAAAAAGAGAAAAATAAGGACTCTTTCTTGATAAAGTAACAGATTTTACAGAAATTGCACAATGACATATAATGTATTTAAATGTTAATTCTGTATTATATAGTACAGTATGTAGGGCTGGATTTACAATGATATTTTTCTAGGCACTGTGCCCGTATTATATTTTTGCCCAAATAGCTAGCCTCAGTTAGAGAATATGAATACAATTTAAAATAAGAAAATAACCGAAAAGGAAAAAAAAACACAAATTTACCTGAAATAGACAATGCATGAAAGAAAACTTCATGTATAGAAAATGTTCTAATTTGCAATATAATCTATATAACTTTTCCTATCAAGTTACTGTAAAATTCTAGTCACGTAATGTCAATACTAATTACCTGCTTACCTGCTCTTATTAGATAAATACTAACAAATCGAAAACTTTTTTCAAAAATTTTCAAGAATAGGTCACTCTAAGATTTACACATGTAACTTGCGACTAACCAATAGAAATATTTAAGCTGTGCCTTTTCAACAATGTTCCGATCAAAAATGTTTGTACGTCTGCATCATGCATAGGAACAATTGTCATGTATTGAGCAAGAATCTGTTCACTGTAGTGAGTTGAGTCCTATATTATTTTTTCCATTTATTGAAAATGTCTGTAAAGTATAGTAAACAAATAAATTTTATCTACCATATCTAGCTATCACATTTGTGACATAAACCGATGTACCAGAGATGAATTTGTTAGGATAATGCAGTGCGTTTACCTGCAGCCATATGAAGAACCACAGATAATTTTATAATTAATAGTGCCCAATGATATGCTCAGCCTTACTATACTGGAAAACTCTGCTTTGCTTCATCGGCAATATTTTGAGGAAATTATTTATTTGGTACTGTCCATAATCTCCCTCACAAAGTTAGATTCAATTAGAAAGCGTATTAGTGGAGGTGTCTAGCAGGTAGAAATTAAATGGGTTCTAGCAAGTAAATAACAAAACACAAATAGTACAGTGAGGGCCATTTTAACACATTGGCGGGCCCAGTGCTAACATTTCACAAGTAAGCCCCATCCTATTCTGAACATTTTTATATTCTCCAACATTTGAAAATTGAAAGAGGAACAACCACCCCCTTCCCTGCAGCTGCCTCTGAGAATGCTAGCCCCTCAGTTCTTCAGTTCTTACCTCTTGGTCTGTTCTGGGCTTCTTTACTGCATCCGACACTGTGGGGGGGGGGGGGGCACGTACATCTGCAAGCAGCCCTGAGAGCAGTTTCTAATATGAATGGTGTTCAAATGTATTCTCCAAGAGATGACATAAGGTATCTCTGCTATGGTAGGGGTAGATTTCATTTGTGCATTTCGGCAACTACCCTCATAGGGTTCTATGCTCATATCCCACCTCATAACTCAACCATAGAGAACCTCTATATGAATTATATGGGTGAGTTGCATGTATAGAAATCCCACAAGGAGTACATACCAAACACATTGCATAATAACCAGTATAAATCCTATATTTGCTCCATATTTTGAGACCTTTGAGCATTATATTAATCTACAGAAACTCTTTTAGTGAAACACATTGCATTTTGATCACACAAGAGTGTTTGATTTGATGTATATTTAATTAAGACAAGAGCATTATGGAAGATTACGTCTTATTGTTCCAAAGTATGTTGAAGATTTAGATATAGGTGAAGAGTTGGCCCTTGTTCAAATCCAATATCTTGTAGAAATCATACTTGATCATATTTGGTTTATGGCACAGTGGAGGATCTGTTTTCGGTCATCATCCATCATGGAGCTCCAGGTAAAAGTGCTATCTGCATGCATACTATTAAACAGACATCATTTAGAGTTGCGTAAGCTCCATCTTTAATATTTAAACCTTTAATTTATTTTAAAAATAGTAGGTACAATTATTAATCTACTACTACATTGATATTGTATGAAATATTTTTTTTTTTACTGATGAAAATAACTTTTGAATTCTTGGCTTTACACATTATAGGCAATAGTGGGAATCCCAGCTCACAAATACCCCAACTTTGAAGTTGCCAAAATCTATAAATTTCCTTAAGGTACATAGCACATGTATATAGCAGATTTCCCACAAACACAGCAGATTTGTTGTAGAAATATCTGCAACTGAAAATAAGTTCTATACATCTGAATGAGGTTGTTTCTGCAGCATGTGCATGGATTTCTGCAAACCACATTTATATGAAATTGATATTTGCATAAATATTTACCCCACCTTATTTTTATCTTTGCCCTCCTGTTAATGTATACCTCACTACCTTGGAAATAAACAATAAGTAGAGAATGTATATATATATATATATATATATATATATATATATATATATATATATATATATGTATATATATATATATATATATATATATATATATACACACATATACACACACACGCACACATACATATATGTATACATATATATGCATGTATATATATATATATATATATATAAATCTACTTTGTGTGAATATACTCTTATAATGAAGAAGTGCTATGATTTTGTATAAATGTAAATATAAAATGTTTCACACGGTTGTGCCTATAGCTGCAGTTATATCCATATCTCTGACAACATCTGATATCCCTAGTGCAAAGAAACCATGAATAGAGATCATGGGATTTGGGTAATTACACTGCAACAGAGTGGAACAGAAATAGGGATCACTATTTCACACTGGATACTATCCCTTATACCTGGAGTGGCTCAGACGGTCCTCTAACACATAAGAAAGCAGCCGAGCTATAATGGCAGCGATATACATTCAACAACTTTCAGTAGAATCATCATTAATAGGCATAAGCATTGCTTATATCCAGGGATAACAGACTCCCAGGTCCTAAAGACATTAGCTTGTTATGAAATTCTTTCAAAGTCACTATTTCTTAGAGTGCTGCACTGAGCCATTCCTCTATTAATCAACCTGGAAATGTATGAATACATTTATTTAAGTGGACACAGAAGGGATCAAATTACATAATATACTAATTACACAATAAAGATATGAAAACTGTCTAACATAAAAGCTGCCAATAGCAACCAATTAGAACTCAGTTTTCATTTCTTTAAAGGGGTTGTCTAGGCATAGGACAGTTTTTCATGCTGATGACTAATTCACAGGATAGGTCATCAATATATGATCAGTGGGGGTACAACACCCAGACCCTGCATCGATCAGCTGTTCTGGCACTGGAAGTTTTGCAGTGGTCTGTGCCGGAAGCAGATGGCTCCAACCACTTTATAGTGGCTGTGCTGCAGTACTGCGGCTGTGCTGCAGTACTGCAGCTGTGCACCTTTTCAATGCAATAACCACTGCAAAACTTCTGGTGCCAGAGGCAGCCGATCGGTGCCTGTGGATAGGTCATTAGTATGAAATACCACCCCAAGCCCAGGCAACCCCTTTAACTTGTCTGGTAAAATCAAAGCTGTGTTGTGATTGTTTTCTATGGGCAACAATGACAGTTTTCATAAATTAGGGTCTATACAGTAATCTCTAATGTTCTAAATATCAATCTTCCTAAACCATATATTATTCTTACTCTCATCCAGAAATTTATATTTAGAGCACCAGCCTACAGGATATTCATTGCAATTTTCCAGTAAGGCTGCTTGTCTCAAATCTTCCATGTTCTCAGTGAGGACATAAGAAATATTTTTTTAGTCTTTTCTTTTACACCCACAATGAAGATTATGCTAAGTCCTATACCGTGTGATATTAGTTGTTGGAACATCATTGGGGTTAGATACTCATTATATAATAAGATCACATTAGTAAATGCTGGTGACAGATACAGTTTAAAGTGACTGCCTCTTTGGTGGACAGTCTAACATGTGGTGTGCCGTAGGAGTTGTATACAGTGTAATCCTGTGATAGTCCACAAAATAGGAGTTTCAATTCAAAATATAAAATCTATATCCTGCTGATTTTCACACATTAGATGCAGTGGAATTCTGAGTGCAAAAATGTGTAGTTGAATAGCACAGCACTAAGCAATAAAAAAGGAAATGTTATTTGAAAAATCTGAATCTAATGTGAAAGGGAAAATAACTCCTGAATTTCATTTTTAAATTTCATATGCAAATTCTTGTGTAATGTATATCATAAAAAGTAAACACTTTGCACTAGCAAAAGCAGAGACATAATTGAGAGTTAAATGCCAATTTTGGCTAATGAGAAACATATAGTATTAAAATCATTCTCATGTTCCTTTCTTATTTTACTAAAAAAGTCATTCTTTCCCAAAGAGATGCTAAAAAAAACCTCCAAAACTGCAAGCAAAATATTAACGTTTTAATGAATTAAACCTTTTGCTAAAAGTTTGGTTCCATGTAGTGGCATTTGCAAACAAGGCTTTGTAACAGATTGCAGGTAAACAGCAGTTTTACTTGCAAAATCGCATGGCCATTACAATTGTTTGATAACGGCCATGTGGTTTTGCGAGTAAAACGGCTGTTTACCTGCAAAATTGTGCAGCCAATAACAAACTGTTTGAAAGCACCATCCACCGAATGCGCCCGTGGTTTGCAGACACCACTACTTGTGAGTGTGCCCCAATTGTATTAATTCTTAAAGTAATTTAAGGATTTATGGTTTGTAGTTTAATAGATTACTTTTGCTTTACATTATGGAATAGAAAAAAAAAATATTAAAAGAGCATGATACTCAGTGACATACAAAGAGAGGGGCGATAGCAGAGATCAAACCCAGCCCACCCATTATGGTGCCGAGTTTTGCTGCTCAGACGGACCTGGTAGTTATTTCCCTCTCCAAGGTGTTTCATTAACTTCGAGCCGAATCCTCACCCCGTTGTTTGCTAACAATGCAGTTCCTCTTTAGTGTGAAGACCAGCACAAATTCTGTCCTTACCTAATAGATAAGGATATGGGACCAAAAGGGGCTAGGTCCCACTCTGAGAGCCTCAAAAAGCTCCTTTTGCTACCTCTATGGTATGTACAGCCATGAAAATAATTATGACAGTGATTTCTACAGCTGGTAAAGTGCTGCACTAGCAAAAGCAAAGCCATAATTGAGAGTTAAATGCCAATTTTGGCTAATGAGAATCGTTAGTGTTGGGTACACTGGGTTGTTTCACTGTTGTTTTGTTGTGGATTGCAGAGAAAAACTACTATATGTACAGCATGAGTGGAACCTGTTGTGGTCAGTGTCCTAAACAGTACCACTAGTGCTGTGCCACTCCGATGAACCATACACACTCGAAGTTCAACAAAATTTAATTTATGTACCACAATAACCTTTAATCAAATACACTAGTGTATATGTTGCTATAGCCACAGGAGTATGTTACCATGAATGTTATCAAGTATAGGCATGTATATACTAAATAGGGATGCCACTCAGAGAAAACACATGTTAAGGGGGAACACGTTTATGCCATACACATCCAACCAATTGTATTAACCTTTTTAGAACTCATAAATCACCTCCCATTGAAGTTGAGCGATACTAACACCCCTTGCTTGTGATCTGCCACATTACTACCAACACTAATCTTACTGCTCATAGATTGAATTAACTTGGTATGAGATATCTGTTATGTAAAGGACTAGACATACCTCCATGATTTGAGTAATTGCCCTTGAGTACGCATGGTCCATGGGAGTTCTGTTGTACTTAAAGAGACTGTCACCAGTTTATCAATTCCATATGTCCTAACTAATCTCATAGACGCTTTGCTGCTGATAGCTACAATTTGATTTGTTTTTTAAAAAAACTTTATTATTTTAAAAGTTATGACCATTTTTATAAATATGTGAATGTGGCTCTAATAGCCAAATAGGAGGTGACTCTTTCTTTTCACTCTGGGCGGTGTAATTTTTTCTGTATGATGCTGTCCAATCAGCTTACAGCTTCTCCCCCTTCCCTGCCCAGCAACACAGCCTGATCATATAGTATACAGTTTAAATTCCCGACTGTGTTTTCAACTGGCGATATCTCCGGTTGTGCTACAACTGCAATCATATCACAACTGTTGTCATATGAAAGATTAGAATCTCCTCTTTCATATGCCACCAGAACCGTTCTTCTAGGTGGTCCACAGCCCGAGATATGGCTGTTTGAAGTGATCTCCCTACCCTCCAGCCTCAGTCTCACACTGTGTGAAGCAGCTTCATGCTGATAGGACAGCGTCAGAGGTTGTGAGGTAGCTCCACCTCAGGAGAATCACTGCTATTACCTCCCACTTGTCTAATAAAGGCTCATTTACATATTTGGAAAAAAGCTCATAACTTTTAAAATAATAAACGGTTTGGGACACAATTTTCACTAGCATTATCAGTGTGACAGCGCCTATCAGAATATCTAGGAGATAGGGCATTACTAAACTAGTGACAGAGCCTCTTTAAATAGCAGAGCTGTCTTAGGGCATTGTTAAATGACCATAAAAAGTACCCGTTATATTGACCACATAACAGCTTCCCAACACAATATCCTGTGTTATAAAAGTAAAGGTCTTTAGAATGCATAGGGATGAAATGGAAAGTTATATAGAGAAAGACTTCTCTGGGCATCCTCATTGTAGGAAGCCAGAGGAAAGGAATTAATAGGATAATAATAATGTAGGTCTCAAGCGAACGCTGACATTTCTCTCAAATTGGCATTTCACACTGTTCAATACTATACCTATGTTATTCCCCAAGCACTGATTTTCCACTTGTATAAATTACTGACATCCCTGATGAGAAGCAATATTATATTTTAGATCTCAGAGAACCTGATGTGAAACACAATAGTTTAATATTATTATCAAAATTTGGAGAATAAATGCTTAAATTGATATTAGGACTATATTTTGCTATTATAGCGCAAGACAGTGATTGGTTTTAATACAAGATTGGCTTTTTAAATAATACAAATAACAACCAATTCTTACTGTATTCTTAAATAGTAATATTCAAAAATGTCAGATAAATGTAAAGATTAATGACTCTTTTAGGAAAAATAAATCCTTTGTGATCTCCTCCTACATCATATTGCACAGTAGAACAGGAAATAATTAAAACATTTTATAAAGTTTCTCTTTCAGACATAATATATGCGCTTGTACAGTAGCTTTAGTTTTTTTTACTGTCAGGGAATATTCTTTAAGGCTCAGGATACAGAAGCAGAGACTATGTTTTCCATCAACTAACTTTTTCCCATTTATAAATCATTGGTACAAACCAACCTTTTTTTGTACGTGCCACAAAAAGATGATTACAGGTTTCGCTCAACAGATTTTTCTTCTCACCTCTGACCTCTCCATTTCCCACCAAAGATATCAAAGATCCTGCCAATTGTAAAGGTTAAATCAAAAGGCCACACAGCACAGTACACATAAAATACAATTTAATAAACCAGTGCTTTAACCTAGAATTTTTTTTGTGGAGATTCAACCCCAGACGCTTCTTGTTAGAAGAAACATATAAGCTGTAATTTAACTGACTTTCCATTTTGTTTTTAAAACATAGCTTCAATTTGTATCTTATACTAATGCTTGGTCTAAACTTTTTTCAGCCTATATTAAAATGAAATGCCACACAGTGACTAGAGAGAACTATTCGAAAAAATGTGATAGTCTAAGCAATCAATGAACCCAACTGAAAATGAAACACTTGTTGAAGGGTTGGCGGCCTTCTGTCCCAGTCACAGGTCTTCTTTGGCACTTGAGAAGGGTCACAAGTAAGTTGCTGATTTATTCAGATAGAACAAAATTTACAAAGCCATTCATACATTTTTTTGTTTCTTTTACTGACTTCAAAAAATGGGAATATTCAAAATACACTTTTAACCCACTTCATTCTGTTGTTATTTACAGATATATACAAGAAAAATGTAAGAGTTTTTTTAGTTGTATTAAAAAGCTTTGCAGGTTTTTTTGTTTTGTTTAACTATATAGATGTTCCGTGAGAAGGCTCAATGGCTTCTGGAATGGGTCCCCCTGGCATGGACTGGAATGACATTGGCATGGGAGTTTTCACAGGACTTTGACGAAATAGTCCTCCATTTGGCGATCTGTGTTTACATTGTATAGACGGCATGGTTGCTGAGCTGCTAAGGGGTAAGGGTAAGTTACTGCTTGAAACAGAAGTAAGTGTCCTACCACCACCATGACCAGATTGTTCAGGTAAAAAGGTGGTGACTGAAAGCTGTGTATTCTGGTATTCCCGAACTGGCTCCAAGGTATGACTTGATGTCATGCCACCAATCTCCAATGCTGATATTTCAATTGATGCAGCAGAGATTTGCTTATGGGCCATATCTTCATCAATCAAGCTGTTCATACGTCTATGTACTTGCTCCAAGTTAACTTCCTTATCCTAGGAAAATTAGAGAAAGTAATTAAAAATTATAGGTTTAGCTATGCAATACAAGAACACACAATAATTATAAATATTAACTCTTTATTGTACTTTTCTCTGAGATTTATCTATTTGTAAAAACAAAACAAAAATTCTTCAGAAATGAAAGGCGATATCCACTTTTGACAATCTCGTTTTGCAAGAAGAGTCCCTTAATGATAAACTGATCGGGATGTTTTGCTGCTGGGACCCTTATTGATCAGCTGTAATCTGTGGGGGTACTCAGACGCAAGTGTTCATTTCCCTGTGGCACTACCATGTATTATTCAGTTTTTGTTTAAATCAAAGGGTTGTCCGAAAAATGTACGTACATGACAGGACTAGAACGGTGAGAGAGACTCTTTGCAGTCACTCTACACTATGGCTAATAGAGCTGAGTGAGTGGAAGCATGGTATGGTACTGAGAGAAGTGTTAGTGGATGCGCTTAGTGATCACTCCTTTTTTTTTTCTCAATCATGACTTTTTACCTTACACAAAATGTGGTTTTCTTGATATTTTGATAAAGTTATTTATGTTTTATAGTTTTACATAATACAGAACCTGAAAATTCAAGTAGGTCAAGTGGAGAATGAAAATTCATGGGTTCATTGATTGCTTCATCTTCAAACTTTATGGTCCACCAGACAATTTAATTAAGATCATACAAAACAATTGAGAGAAAAGATGACCTTTTACATGGGCCAAAAAAGGTGTCCATGCTTTTTTTAATTAATCATTATTTTGCTCCTTTTTAAATTAGTAAACAATTGTTGCCCTCTACCAGGGTCTCGACGTGAAGTGGGGAGAAATCCCCCTTTCTTCTAATTCCAAAAATAGTTTTAAATTCTGAGAAACCGGTGATGCCTTATAAAACCTGTAGTTATCTCTTAATTAATTAAAAAAATAAAAATAGGAAAACATAACAAAGATCCCACTTAGGATAGATTCACACGAGCGTGGGGAAACTCGGATGTGAAAAACATGACGTTTTTCACGTCCGAGGTGCCCCCGTGCGGGTCCTGTTTTCACGGATCCCCATAGACTTGAGCCTATGGAGGGATCCGTGAAAACAGAAGATAATAGGACAGGTTCTATTTTTCAACGGACCCTTCACACGGTCTGTTGAAACCACGGTCGTGTGAACGGCCTCATTGAAAAACAACCAACTACATAACAAATGTTACATCATTTTCCTTATTAATCAAAAACGTTCATTAATAAAAACCTTTTAACCATGTGACGCAAGTAACCAATTTTAGCTTACTAGAGCCGATTCATAATGAATGAAAGACACCAATGATTTAACTTGTGAAAACAGTGGTATATATTTACTACTGCTGTCTAAGGTGTAAACTTAAAGAGGCTCTGTCACTAGATTATAAGTGCCCTAACTCTTACCTAATCTGATAGGCGCTGTAATGTAGATAACAAACGTGGTTCTTGTTTTGAAAAACGACCATTTTTGAGCAAGTTATGAACAATTTTAGATTTATGCTAAGTTTCTAAATAGACAACTGGGCGTTTTTTTTTACTTTTACCAACTGGGCGTTGTAAAGAGAAGTGTATGATGGTGACCAATCGTTCCAGCCCAGCTTCTTTCACTGCACACACAGCGTGATCTCGCTGTGATTGACAGCACAGCATGATCTCCAGAGATCACACTGTGCTGTCACTTACTCACACTTTAACTTTACTGAAGTGTCTTGAGAGTGAATAGACATTGCCTCCAGCCAGGAGGCGATGTCTATTCCCACTCCCGACACTTCGGTAAAGTTAGTGTTGGAGTATGTGACAGCACAGAGTGATCTTGCGAGATCCAAAAGAGAAAAAAGCGTGTGGAGGAATCCTCCAGCTCACCTGACACACTCCTGTGTGTCGTTGACAGCGCCCGGTTCCCCGTGTCGGCACACGGATTCAAAATAGAAAAATAGGGGACAGAAGGTAGGATCCAGCGCTGTGGTGTAGATAAAATGGAAACAGCGTTTCCAAGTTTAATGTCTTAGGTTTAAAATGGAAAATCCAGTGGTATAGGTCCAGGGTGTAGATATAGTGGGAAGAGGGTATCCTCTCTTGCCTACGCGTTTCGGGCGTCACTGCGTCCTTAGACTTGGCTGTAATTCTTTTTCAAAAAGAGCGCGCTGTCTTATATGGGTCATGGTACTAGCAACAGCTGATCAGTGAGGAAGTGATTGCGTTCCACGGTTGTTATGTGGTGGAACGCACGTGTCGAGCAGGAAACTTTTACTGACTTACGTGGGTAGTAGGTAAGTATAACACAAGAATGTTGTAATCAGTGTATGTAATAAATTTATTATGGATGTTGGATAATATGTTCATTTTATTGGTAAGTATTGTAAGAGTGTTTAAAGAAATTCTTGGTTCGTGTAATTGTCATTCTGATTAAAGTTTTGGTTGGTTTATTTGCGTTCCAGAGACTTTAGGAGATGGTATAACGGTATGTAATTGTGTTATGCAGTTAAAGTTTTGTTTGGTTTATTTGCGTTCCAGGCCTCACTCTGGGAGACGACTATGGAACGCAGCCGAACACTTTAAACTCTCCTCTTGTCCGGGAAAGTCATCGCTCCTTGGTAAGTCAAAATAATGAATCATTATGATTTTATTTAGTGATGATCAATATGTGAATCATCTTTTGTATCTTAAAGTATAGACTTTAAATTGTTTAAACCCCTTTTTTTGGTGATCGGTGATGTCATGTACACGCATCTGTTTTCCTATTAAATTATTGTTTGTTTAATTTGTTAAAGTGGGAGAACCGTGTACTTGCTCTAAAAATGTGTTGATATGTTAGAGAGATTATTTCCTGATGCTGTGATTATGTCAATAGATATATACATTGATGATGCACTGAGCATATAAAACTGTTTGCTGAGTTTGAGGATGATGACCGTAAGAAGCGGGGCTCTAATGGTTGTTGGAGAGGATTGGGATGTGAGGGAGTGTATAATGGACCACAACTAGTCTGGCATCGTGAGGGAACTAACGTTAACATAAAATGAGAAAACAAACAAAATGGGTAATGTACACAGCAAAAAGCACATGTTATGTTGGTACATTCGTGAAGTGTATGGTTAAAATTCCATGGGATGGAAATGTAAGAATACCTCGTAATGGTGTGGAAATATTGACTTGTATTTGGTTTAGTATAACATAATGGTATTGTGAAACCCATTGTATTTGTGAATAAATTGATAAAGATGCGTCAATTCTTTCCTTGGATGTATGAAACCCATTAGATTAATGAAACCCATGCGTATTGGATGGATTAATACAGGTACATCAATTCTTTCCTTAGATTTAACCCTTCTGGGTATCTTGTATTAAGTCTGTATATCCAATACGCTTCTCGTAGGTGGGTTTTGTGTTTCATGTCTCCCCCTCGCTTTGGTGGCTGTATTTTTTCAATTGCGTAACAGCGAAACGTATTGGTAGATCTGTTGTGATTGGTAATAAAGTGCTTAGCAGCGTTTGATATATTGACTAAATTTGCATTTCTGATGTAGCTCAGGTGTTCTAAAATTCTTATTTTGAATTTTCTGATTGTGCACCCAACATATTTCAGTCTGCATGAAGTGCATTCTATTAGATAGATAACTGATTCTGAGTTGCAGTTGATGTAATTTTGAATTAAAAAGGTATCTGTATCTGAAGAATTGCTGAAATTTTTGGTTGGATGCACAAAGGAGCAGGTTTTGCATGGGTATTGGCCACATCTATAGAAACCTTTAGTCTCTAGCCATGTTGTTGTAGTATTGGTGTTGGGTGTATATAATGAAGGAGACAAAATATTGCCCAGAGAGGAAGCTTTTTTGGCAACTATCCTGCAGCCTCCTGACAGAATTGTGCGTAATGTGTCATCCTCCATGAGGATTGGCAAGTATTTGTTTATTAAGCTTTTTATTATAGAAAATTGGTTGCTTTGTTGCAAGATGAGTGTCGGTTGGCTGGACGTCATTGAAGATTCTTGGTTCATCTTAGCAGATTTTGATTGTTCTAGGAGTTGATTTCTAGATTTTTGTTTGATGATATTACTGGCTCTAGTGAGTGTCCATTTGGGATAACCGCGTTCCTGTAATCTTGAGTGTATCGAATTTTGTTCTAGCTCAAAATGTTCCTGACTGGTACAATTCCTTTTGGCCCTGTGCAATTCTCCTAATGGTATGGCTCTGATGGTATGTACTGTATGGTCACTTTTGGCATGTAGGATATTGTTGGTAGCTGTTGGTTTTCGATGTGTTTTCGTTGTAATGGGGAAACCTTCGTCTCCTTTCAATTCTAGATCTAGAAAGATGATGTGTGAGGTGTCATGATGGTGGGTATATTTTAAGTTACACTGGTTGTTATTCAGTGTAGTAATAAAATCAGGTATGATGTTAGTTGCTCCTTTCCAGATGATCAGAATATCGTCGATATATCGACCGTACCATTCAATATTATTGCTGTACAAGTTATTTGGTGAAAAAATATAAGAGTGTTCCCACCATGACATGACTATGTTTGCTATCGATGGGGAGAATTTGGCCCCCATAGATACACCCTTGAGTTGTAGATAGTACTTCATGTTAAATTGAAAATAGTTGTTAGTTAGTAGGAACATAAGTACTTCTAGTATGTAAATTTGGAAATTTGTTTCATAAGTACTGTATTTGTTCAAGTGAAATTTCAGAGCAGTACAAGCTATTTCGTGGGGAATTGACGTGTACAATGACACTACATCACATGTGAGCCAGGAAAAATTTTTTTCCCACATTTTGTTGTGAAAAAGGTTCAGGACATGTTTGGTGTCCCTCAGGAAACCTGGTGTGTTTTGTGCTAGCGGCTGTAACAGGCTGTCGAGCCATTCTGAAAGTTTTTCTAAAATTGATCCTATCCCAGAGACTATCGGTCTCATGGGTGGAGGTACTAATTGCTTGTGAACCTTGGGTAATGCATGGATTATGGGGGTGATTGGTTTTTCAATGTACATATATTCTTTTTGTTTCTGGGTAATGAAACCATTCTGTAAACCATATTCTAAAAGATCTTTCATGCGATGTTTGATAGTGTCAACGGGATTTCTTGTTAGGATTTGATAGGTGGTTTGATCCTGCAGCATATTAGTGATTGATTCTTCGTAGTCTTTTTTGTTCAAGACTGTCACATTGCCACCTTTATCTGACATTTTGATAGTTATGTCTTTGTTTTCTTGAAGTGATTTGACTGCTTTTTTGAGTTTCGTTGACATGTTCGTTTTTGGTTGTTTGTTTTTGAGGCTATCTGCTAGATTGTGTAACTCTTTTTCAATAACGGTTTGGAAGCGGTCCATTGACTCAGTGCGTGAACTGGTTGGATAAAACTTCGGATTTGAGGTGGTAAAGTTGTGTGCCATGGTGATGGTTTGGTTTTCCGTTTCATCGCGTAATAGGTCCAGAGATACCATGGTAGAAAGTTCTTGAAAAGAGAAATCCTTAGGTATTGAGGAGATCGTTGCTATTGATCTGATTTCATCCGCCAATGTGTTTATAGTTGTTGATTCCATTGAAGTAGGGTCCGAATCTATTTCTTTTTGAAAAAAGTGTTTTTTGACCGTCAGGTTGCGTATGAATTTGTTTGCGAGATCACGCTGTGTGTGCAGTGAAAGAAGCTGGGCTGGAATGATGAGAAGTGTATGACGCTGATTGGTCACTGACTGGTCAGTGTCATACACTTCTCTTTACAACACCCACTTAGTAAAAAGTAAAAAAATGCCCAGTTGTCTATTAAAAAACGAATTAGCATAAATCTAAAATTGCTCATAACTGATAGTTTTTCAAAATAAAAGCCACTGTTATCTACATTACAGCGCCGATCAGATTATGTAGGATATATGGCACTTATAATCTGGTGACAGAGCCTCTTTAAACCAGGCAGTCAGAAGATGCACCAAATTTATCACAGTGGTGCATGCTGTATGATAAATTTGGCGCAACTTACTTGACCTGTTAGACAGTTCTCCTCCTTACCACATTTGGCTTATTTTGCCAGATCATTTTTTTCTCAGATCTCTTGCTGCATTTAAGCCATGCCCACTTTCCACTAAACAACACCCCTTTTTGGGAGACTTTTTTTTAAATTTTCTAGTTAGGCGCAAACTTCTGGTCTAAAATGAAATGCTCCAAACTGCGCAAACTGTATGTGCATTTTTCAAGACATTCTAGATCAGACATGGGCAAACTACGGCCCGCGGGCCACATACGGCCCGTTAGGCTTTTTAATCCGGCCCGCCGAACTTGTCCAAATAATAGTAAAAACCTCCTTTTTTTTTCCCCTTTCCCTGCAATGCCCACGTTTTCCCAATAGATGGCGCACTCAAAACACATTGACCGTTGTTAACCCCTTAACGCCGAAGGACGGATATATCCGTCCTCAGCAGCTGCTAGTTCGCGCAGGAGGACGGATATATCCGTCCTGTGATCGCGCGGGTACTGACAGTTTACCCACGCGATCAGCGGCAGGAGCACGGCTGTTATACACAGCCTGGCTCCTGCTGCAACTGCCGGAATCGAAGCACGCGCCGATTCCGGCAGTTTAACCCATTAAATGCCGCTGTCAACAGTGACAGCGGCATTTAATGTGTTTGACAGAGGGGGGAACTCCCTCTGTCTCCCGATCGGCGCCCCCGCAAACAAATCGCGGGTCGCCGTCGGGTTTCCATGACAGCCGGGGGTCTAACAAAGACCCCCAGGTCTGTCTTCAGCATCTGCCTGTTAGGCGATGCCAGAGGCATGACCTAACAGGTTGCCTGTCAGTTTTACACTGACAGGCAATAATGCTTTGGTATACCAAAGCATTATATATGCGATCGGCATATCGCATAGTGAAGTCCCCTGGTGGGACTAAAAAAAAAAAAGTAAAACCGTTAAATAAAGTTTGTGAAAAAAAAAATAAAAAAAATTACAGTCAAAGTCAAATAAAACTACTTTTCTCTCTTTTCTCCCATTCCCCCCATAAAAAATAAAATAAAAGTTCATCTATAAGTCCTATGTACCCCAAAATAGTACTAATGAAAACTACACATTGTCCCGCAAAAATCAATCCCACGTACGGCCACATCGACGGAAAAATAAAAAAATGACGCCTCTTGGAACGCGGCGATGCAAAAACAAGTAATTTTTTTCTAAAAGGGTTTTTATTGTGCAAACGTAGAAAAAACATATAAAACCTTTACACATTTGGTATCCCTGTAATCGTGCCGACCCATAGAATAAAGTTAACATGTTATTTACGCTGCATAGTAAACGGCGTAAATTTATAACGTGAAAATTAATGCTGGAATAGCTGCTTATTTTCAATTCTCTCCTAAAATAAAGTTAATAAAAGTTAATCAATATGTTATAAGCATCTAAAAATGGTACAATTACAAAATACAACTCGTCCCGCAAAAAACAAGCCCTTATACGTCTATGTCCACGGAATAAAAAAAAAGTTACGACTCTTGGAATGCGACCGTGGAAAAACAAAAAATAATCCTTGGTCATTAACGTGCAAAATGGCCCGGTCATTAAGGGGTTAATGTGGCGCGTATTTCTCTTTATTTCACTTTAATTTTCACTTCGTTTCACGTCACCATTAAGCCCTTCGGTTTTCAAAGAGTACAATATCAGCCGTCACTTTGCCACGAAGCATGCAAACTATGCTAGCAAGCAGTCAACACAAGAACGGGCGGCTACTGCTCAGAGGTTGGC